>NC_056743.1:1321503099-1321538099 GCF_019279795.1 Protopterus annectens
ATGTATTCCTTGCCTAGGCCCTGACCACAACGTATTTCACGGTCGTTTTTCTCCCTTATTTAAACAACAAACTATTCGTCTGTGTATTTACTCTTCTAAATATTTCGGTACTCAGTTCATTTATCCAGATATGGCTTCGGTAAGCCACCCTACTACCGACATTCTGAAAAAAATGCAAAGATAAAGACAAAGACAGGCCGCCTAGGTCCAAAGCTGCCAATGATGCTTATCCTAAGCTAGTTGCCAGTTGCTAGTTTGCTGGTACTCAGTGAGGTGCTTTCTCAGACCCTGATAACCACTACTTCAGATTCGCAGGCCTCTACTGAGACCCATTCGGAGGCCGGTATGCTTCATCTGTGGAACCTGCTGATGTTTCTACTTTGGATGGGTCCGGAGATGCTGTGAAGGCACCGGTTTCTGAGGTTTTATTCTGGCCTACTGACTTGCATATTAAACCAATGCCATCTTCTTTTTCAAGGCCTAAAACCCAATGCATGCCTAGAAAACCGACGCCCAGACCGCATGGTCAGGCCTCTATGCTTAAAAAACAAATGATAAGAATGGCTGAAGACCTTTACTTTAATCAGGGGAAGTCATCCTTCCCCCTCTAAGAGACCTAGGACTGAATTTGGCTATGATTCTTCTGATCTGGATTCTGAAATTTCTGTTTCTTCTGATGACCAGCATTTACCCTTTTCTGCCTGTAAGGATTCTGATGTAGAGGACTCAATTCCTTGTGCTTCCCTTCCAGAGGATTTCTCTTTTGGTAAAACCTTGCATAGTCTTAGGGAGCATTTCTGCTGGGAAAGCCAGGATGACTCTGATTCTAAAAAGAGGCTTAGGGATTTCTTACTTCTGCCCCAACACAGGTCTTTAGATATCCCCCCTGTACTAGACATTGTTAATTCCTTTACGGCGTCTAGTTTGGCCCCTGACTCATTACCTCCTGCTCCCAGAAAACCAGATAGATATTACAAGGTTCCTGACTCTCTCAAGTTCCTTTTTAAAAATCTTACTGCAGATCCTGAGACCATTTCACAGGGACCCAAGGGCATAAAGGCTACAACTTCCAAAAATCCTACCCCCTCTGATAGAGATTCCAGGGCGCTGGATAGATGGGGTAAGAAGGTGTACACTTCTGCAACTTTTGCCATTAGGGCCCTAAATTGCCAGTTTCATATGTTAAAGTATCAGCAGCACATTATTGGATTGCTTATACAGAAAATGATTCTGATTCCTGACTGTGCTGAAAATAAGGATTTACAGGATTTAATGCATTCTGCTGAACAAAATGGAAAACATACTTTGCAATGTGGTTTTGATTCACTAGAGGCATCTTGCAGGGCTGCTGTTACTGGGTCTTTACTTGGAAGGTATGCTTGGCTTAAGGAGCAGTTTTTGCCAGGTCATGTTAAAGCTAAATTGTTTAATGCTCCCTTAAACCAGGAATGCCTGTTTGGCAACAAAGCAGAAGTACTTAAAAAGATGGAGGAAAAGGCTAAATCTATGCAAACTGTTAAATATTTCCTGCAAGTGCAGCCTCCAAGATTTAGTTGGCATTGGCCCTCTAAGAATTGGTTCTTTCCTGCCTCTTCCAGGCCTTCAGTCCAAACCCAGACCCAGCAGAACACTCAGGCTTCAGTCACAAGGTACACACAAGTCTAAGCAGTGGGGGGCTCCCACTTCCAAAGCAGGGAGTAGTAATATCCCCCCTTATGGTAAACTGTCTCAATGATTTAATTTTGAAACATCCAAGCCCTCCTCTACTGACTGCTCCTTTAGGGGGAAAGATTGCTCTGCAGGCAAAAAACTGGGAACTCATTACCCAGAACAAATGGGTTTTAAATATAGTTTCCCAGGGATACAGATTCCACACTTTACCAACCCCAAATGGTTGGCCAGTTATACCCCTAAATCATTGGGCAGAGGCTCAAAAGCAAGTTGTCTCTCTAAGTATAAGGACTATTCAAACTGTCCCAGAAGACGACAGGGGTCAAGGTTTCTACTCAAGACTTTTTTTCTGGAGCCCAGAAAAGACGACTCCTGGTGTCCTATCCTGGATCTCTCCATCCTAAACATTTTTTTGGTGATCCCAAAATTCAAGATGCTAACTCTTTACCGGTTGCTTCTTGTGCTAGGCATGGATGCCTGGTTGGCAACAGTGGATTTAAAGGAAGCCTACCTGCACATCCCAATCAGGGAATCTTGCAGAAGATACCTACGCTTCAAAGCAGGCTTCATGCACTATCCGTTCTCTGCATTGCCCTTTGTGAATACCTTGGGCGCAGTATATAAGCCAAAGTGCCTAGCTCCAGTCATTGCATTTTGCAGGCAAATAAATATTCAGATATACCCAATCCTGGATGATTGTCTAATTCATGCAGAAAGCCAGGGCATACTATTGAAACCTCTGGCATTTGTACAAAAAGTGCTAACTTCTCTAGGGTACACCATAAACGAAAATAAATCACATCTGGTACCCTGCCAACAAACTGTATTCCTGGGAGCAAGCTTAAACGCAACTTCCCAGATGCTTCTCTCACACCAGAGAAACGTTCATTTGACAGCTTACTTCAAACTTATGGCTACAAAGACCCTGCTATATCTGCAAGACAAATACTGCAAGCCCTGGGGTTCATGGCCTCCTGCATTCTTCTAATTCCATATGCAAGACTGCATATGAGGGAACTACAATGGTATCTAAAAAGCCTATGGTGTCGACATTCTCAGGATCTAGAATCATTGATTCCTATCATACCTTGTCTACAGATAGAGTTCCTTTGGTGGGCAGAGGCCTGCCCACCACAACATAGGACTGCCATTCACTCTACCCTCTGCTGCCCAAACCCTAACTGACACATTAGACTGTGCATGGGGGGGCTCACTTGGTAGGGCAGTGCATTCAGGGCAAATGGAAACCAAGTCAAATGCACCTGCATATCAATCAAAAAGAAATGTTAGCTGTACAGTATGCTCGGACAGCCTTCAAGGACCACATTCTTCCAGGACAATTATTGGTAAAGACTGAGAACACCACTGTTATGTGGTACATAAACAAGCAGGGGGAAACCCACTCATACCCTCGCTGCAGACTAGCTATGGCTCTGTGGAACACAACCTTGAGATACCAAGTGCACCTACAGGCTAAATTCCTGCCAGGAAAGCTGAATACACTGGCAGACGACCTAAGCAGAAATCTCATGGACCCACATGGGTGGAAACTGGTACCAAAGATATTCAGTCTGTTGAGAAACAAATGGGGGAGCCCAGAGATGGACCTGTTTGCCTCCCCCCAAAACTATCAATTGGGCAAATTCTGCACAAGGACACCCCACAAACAAGCTTGGAAAGTGGATGCCCTGTTCTTCACCTGGAAAAACTATTAGTTTATGCCTTTCCCCCTCTGCCTCTCCTCTCCAAGGTACTACTAAAGATCAAACAGGACAGACGAAAGGCAATACTGATTGTACCAGACTGGCCACACCAACACTGGTACCCCCTCTTGCGCATTGTGTCACTGCTGGCACCATGGCACCTGCCTCAGATCCCTGCTCTACTGTCTCAGCAGGAGGGCCAGATTCTGCACCCACAGCTTCAAACCCTGAAGTTGGCAGCCTGGCTAATTACCTGATCTCACCATTCCCATCCCTCAGTAAGCAAGTGATGGATGTCATTCTAGAGGCAAGGAGGCCTATTACTAGAAAATCCTGTGCTGAAAAATGGAAAAGATTCTGTTCCTGGAGCCAAACTCATGGGGTAGGCACAGCAGTGCCCAATTTACCTCAGATTCTTCATTACTTGACTGAGATGCTTCAAAAGGGCCTTTCATTTTCCCTCAATCAAAATTCATGCCTTGGCCTTTTCAGCACGTTACAGTACAGAACCACCCCACTTCTCTTATCCACTGCTGAAGCAATTCCTCAGAGGGGCCAAAAACTTAAGACCACCCAGGAGAGCCCCTACTCCAGCCTGGGACCTTTAACTTTGTATTGGAAAAGCTCACTCTACCTCCTTTTGACCCAGCTGCAAGTGCAGAGTTGAAATTCCTTTCTTGGAAAACCGCTTTCCTTCTAACCATCGCTTCAGCAAGAAGGGTGTCTGAATTACAGGCCCTCATGGCTGTGGAGCCTTTCATCATCTTTCATGTGGACAAGGTGTCCCTCAGGACCATTCCCTCCTTCACGCCCAAGGTGGTATCCAGTGTGGCCCTTAATCACTCCATTCATTTGCCAGCTTTCTTTTCCAATCCACAGAACAAAGGGGAACGAATACTGCACCCTTCGACGTGCTCAAACAACTTAGATTTTACTTGGACAGGATTAAACCTCTCGAGATATCTGAACGGCTGCTGGTTGCATTTGCTGCAGGGGCAGAGGGGAAAGCTATTTCAAAGCAACCATTTCTAAGTGGATTGGCCATTGCCTTCATTTCTGCTATAAGCATCATGGAAAACCTACCCCACAGGGGATACCACCACATTCAACCAGGGCTGCATCTACCTCTACAGTCTTTCTCAGAGGTGTCCCTACAAGAGACATCCTAGAAGCTATTACCTGGAGTTCTGTACATACCTTCACCAAACATTACCACTTGCCAGTTTTTTTTTAAATCCAGAGCTGGCTTTGCCACTGCAGTCCTGCAGGGCCTTATAGCTGGTCCTAATGCTATCTAATTGCCTCCTCCCGTCCTTGGCTTTGGGAATCTTCCCAAATGTGATGACTGCAACAGTGAATACACTATTAACATCTACATTTATGCTAAGTGTACACAACTGTACTTTCAGGCTTCTTGTCTGTCTTGCCCCACTTGTAAACTCTGAGCACTCAGCTGAATTTTGACAGGCTGATTGATGCTGATGTCACTATGCCCACCTCCACGTGGTGACGTCAGCCCAGGAAAAATGAACAAAAAGCCTGGAAATTAAGAGGTGCCACTTGGGAATCGTGGCACCTTATTATTTGGACCTCAGAAAACAGGGAAAACTGAGATTCTTTATGGTTGAGAGGTATGGAGGTATTTAGGAGTATGAATTAAAAAGGCTTTGTAATGACGGCTAAAGATATGTGGGAACAGACTTGAAAGATAATACAAAAATTGAGAAACTGGAAGTTCTTGTTTATGGATATGGATGGTAAGGTAAAATCAGTGAAAATGTTTAGCCCCTTCAGTTTTATGTACAGGTCAGGCATATTTTCCTCAACCAAAGGAGAAGTTGTGGACAATAAAGAATTTATCTGTGAGGAAAGAGAGCATAGGTTAAGTGGGACAGGTTGATCCTTCCAGTAGAACAAGGTGGTTTAGGATTATCTGAACTGAAAGGATGTTTTACAGCTACACATTTAAGGCTGATATACATAACACAAGCAGAAAGTTATAACTCAATGGAAAGGGATGATGAAGCAGGGAGGAAATTCGAGAAATGAGAGAGTGGGATTTTGAATGCAGATCTTTAAGGAGCACAACAGAAACCATACAGAATGTTAGATTTGTAAGCTGGCAGAGAACTATGCCAACATGAGAATAGAGAAAGGAGATTTTGCCGATAGGAATTGACTACAGGTAGGAGTACAGAGAACAGGCAAGAGGGCGCTGGAATTTATTATAGAAAACTGGCAAAGAAACTATTGTATGCAAATAACTAGAGAAGGAAAGATAATAGAATGGAATGAGGCCAAGGACACATTTAGACTGCAGGTTAAAGACTGCCTTCCCTACCAGTGATTGATACAAGAGGATAGGCAAAGATAAAGGGATAGGGGAATCCTAAGTGAAAGACCCGTCTAGCAGAGTTTTTAGTTGAATCTGGGAGAGAAGTTGCTGTTAAAAGTAATAGAGTATAGAAAATATTGCACAATAACCAAGAATCAATCCAAGGAGCTTAGTAAAGATTGGGAAGAGAGAATGGTTAATCAGTTTACAAAGGAACAGTGGGAAGACATTGGTATGGCTCCCAAGTATGCAACAGTGTAGAAGGTTTTGGATTTTTGCTTGGAAGTATTTGCATAGGTATTTTATAACATAAGCATACTCCAAAGAATTTTTCATCGGTTAGATGGCAAATTTTGGAGGTTTTATGAGGAGAAAAGAGGTAACTGGGAGCATATATTCATAAGCTCATAGCTGATTACTAGGCTAGCTGCCCCGTAGACCATTTTAAGCCTAGCCAATTCTCCTTCCAAAGGTGAGAATCAAATCCTGTTCTTTGTGTCTGGGAGGCAAACAACTTAACCATCATACCAGTCACCCCACTGAGTGTGTAATTAGTTGGCTGATTTTAAAAATTCCTTGCACAGTAATCTGTCAGAAGTATTGAGTGAGAAAATGTGTTTTAACTAAGGACATTATACTTTTGAGCTGGGACATAGGATCTGAATTGCCTAGACATAATAAGGCCTTGTTTAAGTTTGTTTAATTCTGGTAATTGCCAAAAAAGCAGTTACTAGAAAATGGAAATCTAAGTCTAAACCAACTGTATTTGAAGCATTGAACATTGTAACAGAGATAAAAGAACCGGAAATGTGACCTTTTTAGAAAAGGGAAGGAACAAATTCTATATAAATCAAGGGAAATTGTGGGAACAATATATGCAGAATAATGTTTGGGAGGAGGAATGAAATCTAAGGGGAAGACAGGAATTGAGCAATTTATATAATGTAGTACAAGTTTTAAATAGAATGTAATGTATGTAACTGGAAACATGTTAATGTGGTTTGCTTTCCCTTGCATTAATATGTTTCCCTATGTCTTACGTGATGTTTTTTTTATTACTCAAACACCTTGAACTGGTTATGAAATGGATATCTAGTTTTGGAGTACAAGCAAATTCCTTGCAGAGCACACTGACTAATTTGTATCTTTTCTTTTTTGGAGCTCTGAAAGGATCCATCCTGATGCCACTCTCTTCTTTTGTACAAGAATGAGGCATACTTGTGAACAAACTCCCAAATCCTTCATTATGACACTGATAAGGTCGGGTGGCATGATGCCAGGGTAATCCTATGGGCTAGGCTTGTAAAGGCGCCAAGGCCATTAGCCTAGTACACACACCTATGAACCTATGCTGCCATCCTTTATTGTGCCAGTATTCAAGAAAAGTTTATCAGCAACAAAACTGTTATCTTACTCTTTCTGCATTACTCAGAATAAACTTCTGTGAAATGAAAATTTGGTTCGATTCTCTGCCGGAGTTCCTTCTGTGCGCAGTCTGCATGTCCTCCCTGCGACTGCATAAATGATAAAGACATGCAGGTAGGTGTATTTGCATATGGGTGTGCCTTCCGTGAAGGTTTGCTGTCGGGCTGGCACCTCGGCTCTGTAAAATCCACTGTCAATCATTAGTGGACCGGTGATCCGCTGTGGTGACCCCTAACCGGGAAAAGAAAAGACATTGCATTTTTGAGTAACGCAAGACAACTGCTGTTTTGCTCAACTTTGCTTGCAGATAGATAACTGGAAGTTTTGGTCCTGCTGATGAAACTGCTAACTGGAAGTACTGAGCGCTTCTAATTGGTAACTTTCAGGGGCTGTTTACAAATTTGTAGTTAATGTATGCAGGATTAAATCACTTCTGGCTACATATTCCAGAATCGTGTTAACTTGAACACAGCTTCTTCCTAAATGTCTTATTTCAGTATTGTGTGCAATTTGGCCAGCTCCCTGTCTGCTTAAATTACCTGTGTATAAAGTAGGATTAGTGCATTTGCAAAGTCTATTATTTGTACACCATTGCAGCACTCTGCAGTTGCATGTTTAAACAGAATAAACTGTTAAAATGTATTTTCTTTTAAACTTCTGTCTGTTACCATGTTTGACAACTGAGGACAGGTGTTATCTCTGTTAGAACACAAGTGGAGATCTGATGCTTAAAATTAAGTGTCTTCATACCCCTTAAATTTGATTGATACAGCTGTAGGTTTCTTCTTTTCCAACTTGTAACAGCATTGGAAAACATACCCATGTTTGCAGACCTAAGGATTGTTTGCAGTACTAATATTTCTCTCTCTCTCTCCTTTGATCACCTTGTAGTAGTGGTCATTTTGGAAATCCTTCTACTTGGTGCAGATGATTGCCAAGGGGAATATCATTCAGATCTAGACTAAAGGAAGTTATTGTCCCCTTGTATTTTAGCACTGATTAAACCAGTTGTAGAATACAGCAATCTTTTTTGGATGTACCTTGCCAGACGCATCAAACTGTTGCAAAGATACCAGAGATTCCTAACAGAGGATCACAAACATAGTCTGTAAGCTATGAGAAAAAAGAAAAAAAATAGACTCTCACTCTTTTTTTGTCTTACAGTTTTTTCCGAGGAGACCTGTGCCCTCCCATATGAGGAATCACTGACCCAGTAGTCCAAGACTTCTTGTGCCTTCACAAATTGAACAGTCCCACAAATATCAGAATGAGTTCTAAATCTGCTTCAGCAGATCAATAAAATAAGGTGGAGAGACAGGTTCATTGCTCACCTTTTCCCTCGCCTATGGAATAGACTCCCCCTGCAGGTAAAGTAGTGTGCTGCACTGTCTTACTATATATGGCACCTGGATAATTGGATGGTTATTCATAAACTTACCCCAGACAAGACTGCCCTTGGAGGGGGAAGGTACAGTCTGTGGTGGGAACTGACAAGGTGTAATGGTATCAAGTCTCAGTACCTAACTTCCTATGAGTAGTTTTCTTATGGCTGTTTCCCATATAACCGTTTTTCTCTTTAGTGCTGTACTGTAAATATTGAACACGTGCTGTTCTCTGCAGCTAACCGCTATTTGCTGTTGTACTACTGACTGCAGTTACTGATTGGTACTGGATATCTGATAGAAGGTTGTATCTGTTACTTCTATAGGCAAGGAATTTATTGACCTTATCTCCCAGGCAAGGTATAACTCTTACAGGTTATTTGTGCACTGATCAAGTCAACAGAAAGTCTAACTTCATATGGTTGAGACCATATGACTGATTTTCTGAAATGTTAGAGCTTTTGAATGGAGAGTATGGTACAGTGGGAATTTACCCTTTTCCCCCATTGTACTGTGATTTCTGACTTGGTATATATAACATGAAGGGGGGGTGCAGCAGGCCTTGCTCCCCCCACCCCCGTAAAAATGTAGCTTTGTATTGTTTTCTGTCATTCAACCTTTCAGAAAGTGGATCATATGGTTTAGAGCATATGAAGTACAACTTTCTGTTGTCGATCTTCTGAATGGAATATATTATATATATATATATATATATATATATATATATATATATATATATATATATATATATATATATTTTTTTTTTTTTTTGCTTGTATATTACTTGTAGAAATATCTTTAGTTTTTATCTGTATGTGTGTGTTTATATACATATCTATATATCCATATATGTGTGTGTATATATATATATATAGATAAATATATATATAAATTTATATGTATATACATATTTTTTATATATATATATATATATATATATATATATATATATATATATATATATATATATATAATATATAAATATGTGTGTGTGTATGTATGTAAACTTGTTTTAGTAAGTGTTATTGTTCTTTCTGTAATTTGGCAATCTTAACGCATTTATTATTGTTTTTTTATTGTTCCTATAGATGCTGGAACTTCCCAGGTTCCCTCTGTAAATAGGTTCTACCTAGTAAGCTAGGACGATCAGCACGTATAAGTAAATCTGAGTTGCAGATCTTTCCTTTAAGAAAGTGAACATTGATGTCATGATTGTGTACAACTGTGCAGGTGTTTGTAAAAATTTAACCTGGTGTGGTATGCAGATCTTGTGGTCATTCACTCACTTTTTTCCTCCCTACCTCTCTTGTAAGTCAGTGCCCCATCCTCACTGTCTTTTTATATAATTGCTGAACATTAAAAAAGTAATTTTGTTTAAAAGCATTGACAGAAGAATGTGGTCTTTTGTATCAAAGGGACATGACTGTGAGCTGATAAAGTTTCACTGTATACTCCCAGGTATAATTTTTGTCTGCACTTCCCTGCTGGGTTACGGAAAACAAGGTTATTACCCACACTAGTACTGTCCCACAAAAAGTTACATTTGTGTAGTAGTATTGTAATGAGTAAAGCTTATTTGTTAAAAGCACCTTTTTTAGGAAAAATGTTTTATTCTAGGGAATTGGTAGCTTCATGCAGATAATTAACACTCTGAACTTCAGTCTGTTCTGGGTTTTGATTACCTAATTTGCTACTTGTAAATTCTGAGACTGTGCAAGTCATTTCACCCGACAGTGCTCCCACATATTGAGAAAAAACATCTAAGGAGTCTGCCATGTTTAAAAAAAATGGACATTGTACTAGTTCAGTTTCATAATTTAGATTTTCACATTCATATGTATCCTAGGTATATTCCCACTGTACTATTTCTAATTTTCTTATGCTAGCTTTTTTATAAGGTTTCAGTTTTATTATTCCATACTGTAATTTGGGTATATGATACAACTTAAAAACAATGATTTCATCATTTCTGCTTTCCTAGACATTGGAAATCTTCTTTTTATATAGCCTTTAGGTTTAGAAGTATCCTCATACAATGACCCCCCCCATTAATATTCAAAAATGTGCATGCTGATTGGTCAGCGTGCACGTTGTAAATCCGAGTTATAGTAATGGAAAAAGGTCCGGTCGCCCAGACTTTATCCATTACTATAATACTTTTTTTTTTTTACAGCAACACTGTATCGCTATGTTAGAGTTTAACATAGCGAGACCGCTTTAAAAAAAGGAACAGAGATTCTCCGTTGCTTTTTTTTTTTAAAGCTGTCTCGCTATGTTAAACCCATTTAACATAGTGAAACAGTTTGTAAAAAGCAACTGAGATCTTGCTTTCTCCGTTGCTTTTGCCCACAGCTCTGATGTACTGCATAGGCATACACATTCGCAGTACATCAGAACTACCGCAGAATACCAGACTGCTGCGGAAGGGCAGCAAGGAGGCATTATACAATGCCATTATTTAAGAAAAGTAATTATTTTTTTTCTTAAATAATGTCATTGTATAATAGCAATAACCCATTTCTGGGTGTGGGTTATTGCTATATTAACCAGTTGGTTGATGCTATCGGAAATGCTCAAAGCTGAATCTACCCATATACCCAGGTCCTTGAATGAGTCTACAGTTTAAATCACTGTGTGCTGTATTAAGTATTAACCTTTCAGTCTATCTTCAAAGTCTCCTATGTTTACATTTTGATGTATTTATCAGCATATTATTCTCCTGTGCTCACATGGTCAGTTTAGTCATGTTCTTTTTGCAGACATGGCATGTCTGTAGTGAATCATGCCTGCTAATTTTATCCAATGCATTTAGTAAGCACTGCCCAGGCCATAATCTTTCCTGAAATAATTACGTTTAAATTTGGGAGGATTAATATTCCTTTGACCTGATAAGTAGGAAGGGTTTACAGATTAAAGTTGCATTTTGATATCCAAAAGCAGGTAAATAGATGGGGTGGAAGTAAAAGTGAAAAGATGCAGTCTACTTTCTGGACATTTTATGATGATCATTTACTTGCAGTGCCACCTAGGGCAAGTCCACTGTTGCTTTGGGATGGCACAAGTGTATTTTCATATATAACTGAAATTAACATGCAAGTTTTTGCAATCTTTCCATTTTGTTTATCTGTGGTGCTCATTCTTCGTTACTGCTAGCTGTGGAAACTGCTGATCTGTTTCTTATAGAATGTTGCCACTTTTTGTGGTAATTTGCATGTGTGTATTAATTGAACAGAAAGGAGTGTTAATTGAACAGGAGGAATCTAGAAAGTCAGGAGGAATCTAGAAAGTCAGTGCTGGATAAGCAATGACATCTACAGGTATATCATGTGTTTTAACACTGATTCTGGCATGAGCCACATGCACTGGATGAGCTCTGACCCCAGCAAAAGCCTAATGTGCTGGATGAGCTCCTTTTCC
The DNA here is from genome assembly GCF_019279795.1 of Protopterus annectens. NCBI lineage: Eukaryota > Metazoa > Chordata > Ceratodontiformes > Protopteridae > Protopterus > Protopterus annectens. The sequence goes on from NC_056743.1 coordinate 1,321,515,033, forward strand.
TGGAATAAGACACGCACGTGTGTGTGCATGTGCACATGCGAGCTAGATTACTGCTGCACCTGGCACAAGGTATATCTGTGTGCGCATGCTGGATAAGCACAGATACCAGCACAAAAATGTGTGCCTGTGTACGCTGTATGAGTGCCAGTCCTGACGCAAGGTGTTTGTGTGTGATGAATGAGTGCTGATCACTGCACTGCGTGCGCTGGATGAGTGTCCAGTCCCTGCATGAGTCATGTGTGTTATAGATGAGCATCCAGTTTTGCCATGAACAGTGCACGTGCTGGATTAGCACCAGTTTTTTTAACATGCCTTTGCTGGTTTGTAGGAGGCATAATTTTGTTGTGCAGCATTTCTCAAGAGTCTTAAATTTGTAATCAGAGATAGATATATTTTCATCAGTCATTAGGATTAAGGCTGACAGGACTTCAGCAGCCCAGGTCTTAAACTTTTCTAGGCTGTTGGCTTCTCCATCTTGCCCATTATGTTCTCTAGAAGTTTTGCTGCTTTAAGTGATGTCATCAGAGAAATGGCCCCAGGCTGCTTGTTTACATTTTTTGACATGTTTAAATTTCCTTCTTATTTACTTTTTGCATACAAAATACAATATAAAAAATTATGGATGTTCTTCGTTTTCCCTTGCTGCAGTCCTGACTATTGGGTATAGTCCGCGTCCCAGTCGGCCCGAATACCAGAGTATAAGGCTGACGTCGGTCATGGCGCCTTAGACTGACGTCAGTACGTCAGGGTACTAATGCGCATGACCACGCCATTTCCTCAGTCTTTTTTGCCGCATGGTCCGATGCAGAAGCAATTTTGCGAGTGCAGGTTGGCGTTCTGAGATTTTCTGAAACCGGAGTTTCAGACCGAAACAGAGTTGGCAAAGTAACCCCGTTGGGGAACATTTTGTTTTTTTCTTGCCTCAGTATTTAACCGGATGTGAGAAAAACTGAATAACTGTATTTCTTGTGGGAAGCAGATACCGCATAGGGATTATCATACATTGTGTATACCTTGTTTAGGGCCTGAGCACGACGTTGTTGGTTGCCGCTCTTGTGCTAGATTTAACAAGCGCACTATTAAGAGGAGGCTTGATTGTGCTAGGTTAGTGTTTGGGAAGCGTTGCAATTATAATATGCCGCCGGCTGCTCCCACCCCCCCTTCAGCCAAGAAGCGCAAGGACAAAAGAGTGAAGCCTAGGGTGAGGAACCGCAGTCCCGGACGTCGGTTCTTTAGAAGGCTCAGGGGAGCCAGAGGTTTTGCCAGGAGTCTCTATGGAGTCTCAGGCAGTTACTTTACTGTTACAGGATGTGCCCCTCTCAGGAGGTAGGCCAGGCTGAGGGGCTTCTCAGGCAACTGTTCTTCCCTCTCTTCCCAAGGTAGTTAGGGCCTCTCCTTCTGTTGCCAAAGCTTCTTTTTAGAGGTAGGCCAAGTTCAGCTTCTGTGGGGCTTCTCCTAGCATTTCGGCTCTGTGCCTAAGAAACATATGCTTAAAATGGCAGAAGATTTCATTACTCTGATTAGGGGTTGTATGTCCCCCCCTGATAAGAGGCCTAGGGTGGAACAGGAGTTTGATAGTTTTGAACAGTGTTCACAGGCTTCAGAGTCTTCTGTGGAAGACTTGCAGGAGTTTCCTGCTTATTCTGATTCTGATGTGGATGATTCCACTCCTACAGCTTCTCCTCCTGAGGATTTTTCATTTTCAGAGACTCTTCACTCCATGAGGGAGCACTTTAAATGGGAAGGCCAGGATTACTCTGATTCCAGGAAAAGGCTTGGGAATTCTTGTTTTTACCCCAGCATAGGCCCTTAGCTATTCCTCCTGTGTTGAATGTGGTGGAGGATGTTTTTGCAGAGGCTTCCCTGAACCCTGACTCCTTGCCTCCTGCTCCTGTTAAGCCTGATAGGTATTATAGGGTGCCCAAGCTCATAAGTATTTGTTTAAGAGTCCCAGGGCGGACCCAGAAACTGTTTCTCAGGGGCCTAAAGGTGTTAAAGCTTCTGTGGTTAAAAATCCTGTACCCTCTGGTAAGGAGGCAAGGGCTTTCGATAGGTGGGGTAGAAAGTATATACTTCTTCCACTCTAGCCATGAGGGCGTTGAATTGTCAGTTTCATATGCTGAAATATCAGAATTATCTCCTTTCACAATTGAAATCTAAGGTGGATGCTTTGGCGGAAGGTATTGAGTGTAAAGAATTGCTGGATTTGGTTCATGTGTCTGAACAAGTGGGTAAGCATTCTTTGCAGTGTGGTTTTGATGCTGTTCAGGCCTCCTCGAGGGTGGCTGCTACTAGTTCTGTTCTTCGCAGACATGGCTGCTACTAGTTCTGTTCTTCGCAGACATGCCTGGTTGAAGGATCAGAATTTAGCTGAGCATGTTAAGACCAGGATTTTGGATGCTCCTTTACAGTCTGATGTGTTGTTTGGACCGCCTGTGGAAGCAGTTTTAAAGAAAATGGAGGACAAAGCTAAGTCTATGCAGACTGTTAAAGATTTTTTGCAGGTGCAGCCTCCGAAGTTTAGTAGAAATTGGCCTGCTAAGGGGTGGACATATCCTGCTTATGGTTCCCAGTCTAGGGTAGGTCTAGACGTGGTAGGGCAGGCTCAAGGTTCTGCTTAGGCCTAGATCAGACAGTTCACCTGCTCAGACTTCTGGTGAGGGCAGGGGTCAGTCCTTTCGTAAGCAGAACCAATGACCTGCCTTTTCAGCTGCCAGTGGACTCTCGTCTGGCAGCTCCTTTGGGAGGAAGATTGTCTCTTTTCAAAGAAAATTGGGATTTAATCACTCAAGACAGATGGGTGCTGGATATCATTCATCACGGTTACAGATTTTATTTCCACACAATGCCCCTTTCAAAGGCATGCCAGATGTTCCTCCTCCACAAAGAAAAGAGGCTCACAAGCAAGTTTCTCAGTTACTCCAGATAGGGGCCATTCAGCCAGTCCCTGTATCAGAAAGGGGCTTCGATTTTATTCTCGCCTGTTCCTAGTACCAAAGAAGGGGAACACGTGGAGACCAATTTTGGATTTATCTATCCTCAACACTTATCTGGACATTCCTAAGTTCAAGATGTTGACGTTACAGCAACTGTTACCTCTGCTGGGCAAGGATCACTGGATGGTAACTTTGGATCTCAAGGAAGCCTACCTTCATGTGCCTATAAGGCTAAGTTGCAGAAAGTATCTGCGATTTCGAACTGGAGATTTTCATTATCAGTTCTCTGCATTGCCCTTTGGCTTATCTACTGCCCAGAGTATTCACAAAGGTTCTGGCTCCAGTGATAGCTTACTCTCAGGCTTCAAGGCATTCAAATCTATCCTTACTTGGACGACTGCCTGATTCTGGCTCAAGAAAGGAAGACCTTCTACAGCATCTGGAATATGTCATAGCAGTGCTAAGATGCCTAGGGTATTCTGTGAACTAAATAAAGTCCAGTCTAGTACCCTCTCAAGACATGTGCTTTCTGGGTGTGAGACTGAATACAGCAGCCCAGATGGCCTTTTTAACCCCGGACAAACAAAAGAGTCTGTCACTTTACTTCCATCAACTATCTCATCAGTCCGTGCTGACTGCAAGGACAGTCCTTCAAGCATTAGGGTTCATGGCATCTTGTATTCTGGTGCTTCCCAATGCCAAACTGCATATGAGGAAGCTGCAATGGTATCTCAAAAATGTATGGACACAGCACTGCCAAGATTTCGACACTGTCATTCACATAATACCTTGCCTTCAAAAGGAATTACATTAACTATGAAGGCAAAATGATGGAACTGTTGAACGATACTAACAAATATTCTAGAATCTCCTTGAATGAAATTAGTATAGCATACAGGAAAATACAGGTCGCTCTAAATGATTTACTTATGGAAGGACTTATTGACATCAAAACCTACCACTATCTAAATGTTGAGAAACCTAAGGTTCCTTCTATATTTGGGATTCCCAAGGTACATAAGGACATTAATGACCCTCCCTTACGTGCTATTGTGTCTGCAAATGGGTCAATTACAGCACCTTTAGCAAAATTTGTTGATGTGAAGGTGAAAGGGATAGTCTTGAACAATGTTAACAACTTTAAGGATTCTTGGGACTTTTTGAAAAAATTAAAACCCAATTTATACGATGATGAACTGGCTTTTGGGACATTAGATGTAGTTGACCTGTTTACTAGTATACCACACAAGTAGGCTTGGAGTGGTTTGAGGAGATGTTGATAGGATACAAGGAAATTACCCACAATTAATTTAGGACCATTTTGGTACTAATGGAGATGGTACTAAAAAACAACTTCATCTTTTTTCAAGGTGAATATTTTAAACAAGAGAAAGGAGTGGCCATGGGGGCACATTGTGCCCCTACTTATGCTAATATAGTTCATAGGTTCATAGGTTCATACTAGGCTATCTGCCCGAGGGCATTTACAAGCCTAGCCCATCGTTTTGTGGCTTAGGCCACCCCTTTAGTATGGGGAACTATACCCATTATTTTTCTGTGCCTCTGTCGAGCAGTGACACTGAGGTAATCCCTGGGGTATATCTGCGATCTCCCATCCATTGGTCAAGATTTCTCTTGAACAAGGCCAGCGAGGTGCTCTGCCTCACATGTACCGGGATTTTGTTCCACAGCATAGGGAGTCTTTGGGTGATGAATCTATCCCTCCAGCACGTCCTATTAATAGCCGTGTCAAGGTTTAAGTCTCCTGCCCTTGTGGCTCTGATGGATCTAGATTTTTTGAGGTGAAGCATATTCATCAAATCAGGGTTTGACATGGCCTTGTATGTTAGGCAAAGGTCACCTCTGAGCAAGCGTGCGACTGAATAGAGCTGGAGTTCTTTCAGTCGGGCAGCATAGGACAGATTTTTGAGACCCTTTATCCTTTTGGTGAGGAACTTTTGTGGCCTCTCCAGCTGCTGCAAGTGTTGGGTCAGATACATTCCGAATGGGGCATTGTACTCAATCATTGGTCTGATGAGTGATGAGTAAAGAGAGACTATGACCTCCATGATCTAGATGAGAATCCCTTCATGATAAGGTGGGCAATGTAGAAGGTCTTCCTAACTACTTTAGCTACATGGGTGTCGAATGACAGACTACTATCAACCTGGGTCCCCAGGTCCCTGATAACTTCTTCTGTGCTCAGTGGATTGCCACCTATTTGGTAGCTAGGGGTAACCTTGTTTTTCCAAGGGTATGACTATGCATTTTTGGCATTTAACTTTAGGCCGTGGCTCTGGCACCAGTTATCCGTTTCTGTGAGACCCTTCTGAAGGATATCTGTGTCAGATGTGTTTTCTACTATGGCCCAGTTTGCAGTCATCTGCAAACTTTGTCAGCCATAACCCTCCTGTGTTTGCTTGTACTGGAAAAGTAGATGCCAAACAAGAGTGGGCCCAGGACTGAGCCCTGTGGGACACCACTTGTGACAGGCTTTGAGTCTGACATGGCGCCAGCAGCTCTGACCCTGTGGGTTCTGTCACTCAGCCAGTTTGCAACCCATCTTGTGATGTATGGGTTGACATTTAAGCTGATGAGTTTTTCAATGATACCCGAATGGGGTATTGTATCGAAGGCCTTAGCCAGATCGAGGTAAGCTGTATGGACTGCCTTTCCCTCATCAATGGCTTTGGTGACTGTTTCGAAAAAGTCAACCAAGTTTAAAAGGCATGATCTGCCTTTGACAAAGCCAAACTGGGTTGGATCCAAAGTCTCCAAATTCCCTATGTCTTTATTTATGAGGTCCATTATGATCCTCTCCATGGCTTTGCAGATAAGGCTTGTCAAGCTAATGGGCCGGTAATTTCCAGGGTCGATGGAGGCACCGCCTTTGTGAAGTGGTACCACAGTTGCAGTGCGCCACTCCTGGGTGTATCCAGAGGTAAGACTTTGATTAAACAGCTGTCCTAGCTGTGGGTTTAATTCCTCATTGAGTTCATGGAGCACACAGCCGGGACACCATCAGGTCCCATGGATGCTGTGTTTTTGCTTTGGAGAGAGCAGTTCTCACTTGGGCGCTGGAGATGTTTGGGGGCTGCAATCGTTTGGTATAGATATCTCTCCTTTTGGGAGGGGAGAAGTTTGCACTGAACCTGTCAGCCAGTATGTTGGCAATGTCTGTAGGATCAGTAATCTTCACATCATTTTGAACTAGCTCTGAGCATATCTGGGAGTTTCCTCCCAGGTTTCTAACATAGCTAAAGAAGGCCTTATGATTGTCTTTTGAGTCTTTAGCTATTTTTCTCTCGAAATTTGCTTTGGATGATTTTATGAGAGCTCTTAGTTTTTACTTATAGTGATCAAGGGTGTCTTACCTTTTAAGGATTTTGCTCTATCTTGTAGTAGCTTCCTCCTTTTGTTGTAGAGTTTGTTTATGGCTGGGGTCCACCAGACTGGACGCCTGCCTTTGGTACAAAGAGTCTTTGTTTTGCTTGGGATTGCCTTATCCATGCAGTCCTGCAGGTGCTGGTAGAAGGCATTTGTAAGTGATTCAGCGGCTTGAGTACTGTTTTCCACCGGCTTGTGGGCCTTAAAGAAAACCACACTAGTTTTTAGAAGTTGGAGGCCGGCTTTTGAGAATTCCTTTACTGTGGTCTTTTTTATTTCAGGTGGGGGTGGGATGAGGACCTCCAGCGAGATTACTTTGTGGTCTGATCTCACCAGTGAGGGGTACACCTCCGGTGTTGAACATTGTGCTCCCATGTTCGTGATGATGAGATCAAGTATGTTATCTCCTCTTGTGGGGATGGTGACTAGTTGTTCCATGGCATTTGAGTTTATGAATTCCAGGAACTTTTGGGCTAGGGTGTTTGGGCTTGAGTAGTGTTCCCAGTCTATATTAGGGTAATTGAAGTCACTCTAGTATGATGGTGTTTGGTGATACATTTATCCCCTCTAGTGTTTTCAGGAAGGCCATGTGAGGTTCCTGAGTTTGTGAGGGTGGCCTGTAACATGCTACAATTTGCAGAGCAGTCTTGCCTATGGTTAATTGCACCTGGATGGTCTCCGATGCATCGTCGTTGCCACCAGTCTTGAGGTGTGGGTGTCCTTGATGAATATGGATACCCCCCCTCCTTTCTTGGTATTGTTCACATTTTGGGGCCAGAACGCATGATATGAGGTAAAACCTGATAGCCGGGTGCTCTCAGGAGCCTTGAACCAGGTTTCTGTCACAGCACAGACATCGATGTTCTCCATACTGAGAAGGGCCTCGAGTGCGTGCATTTTGAGATTTAGACTTCTGGCATTCAGCAGCATTACCCTTAGCTTTTTCCTTTTTTGTGTTCTAGGGTGGTAGGTTTAGAATTTGAGCCTTGCCTAAAAAAGGCACTATGGGGTGGCAAGAGCCTTTGCCAATATCCGAATCCCAGGGTGACAGGTGCAAGCCGCCCCTTGGCAGCGTGGCTTGTCCAGCATGTCATCCCAGGCAGACAGACACTGGATCCCCTTTGAATGACACCAGTGTTTAAGCCAATTGTTAAAGCTGATCATCTTATCTCTGTATTGTGGCATCATTCTTGGTGAAGGTAGGATACTGCTCAAGGTCAGGGTCATACCTGTCTGGGCTACATAATCAGAGAGCTCCTCAATGTCTCTTTTCATGTAGTCCAAGGAGGTACGTCTCAGGTGGATTACACGAGCGTGGACAATGACGGAATCATATATGTACCGGGTGTTGAGAGACCGGAGTGCTTGCGTTTTGTGGCGGATTCTAGCCCGACAGGCAGCTTACTGTGACCTTCTCCTTACTCAGTCTGGTGAGCGGGACGCCAGTGTGTCTGACTATGGAGTCACCAATGACTAGTGTGTCTGGCATTGTGTTTGGCCTTAAGGGCTGTGACTGTTTGACACTCTGACTGTGAGGTCTATGTGTTGCAGGTGTTGTGTTCTGAGGTGGTGGTTGTTTGGGTGTCTGCTTTGGTCGCCTCTGCTGTTTTGGTAGATTTTTGATCAGCGCCTCGAGTATGTCTTTGTGTGTTTATGTGTATGATTTGAGGTTGTAATGGTAATATGTGAGACTGGGTCTATAGTGTGTGTGGTAACCTTCTCCTCCTGACTGGTCTTGCCAGTCCTATGTTGAGAGAGCTCAGCCTCCAGTTTGGCCCTGTAGTTGCATCTCTCGCATGTATTTGTGTTTTGTGGGAGGAGGAGAGGGTTGTTCAGGTACATGAGGCAATTGTAACATTGCCTCAATATTCCCAGGTTCACCAGCTGAGCAGGAGAGGACACTAGCAACTGATCCCTCGACATGCTAGAAGGAATAGACAAAAACTTTAAAAAGATTCGGGGACGTGGGTGACCGAGAAATGGGGGTTGCCTTTTGGGGTACTATCTATGACAAGAGTGCCGTATCAAGGTAATAAGTACTGTAGGAGCAAGTGCTACGTTTAACAGATAGAGAATAGTCTACTTGGAGTCAAGTAGAGATGATCTTTTTAATTATAGGATACGCTGATTAGATCAGTAGTATAGTTCGAGGAAGGTAGTTTTAAGGGAAAATTTGAAGAGTGGACTTTAGGTAGCCCGAATAGTTTAAACCTGCTTAACCGGCGCTGCCCTAGTGTGCAACAGTAGCAACTCTGCGCTAAAGCGTGCTTTATAGCAGGGGGCTGGAAAAGACAGGAAATGACCCAAATTGGCCAACAAACCACAAGTCACTGCCCTAAACCACTCCTCCGAGGACAAATGAAGGAGTTATGGAAATGACCCCTAGTTATGACTTATTGGGAGAATGAATATTTATTAAAGTCCCCTTTTAAATGTTATTGGACATTATATGGAAGGTTTTTAGACTACCTTTGTTTTTTATGGAGGGGGAATTCAAACAAGTTTGATGAACTTGTGGAATACCTCAAAGGTACAACAGAATTTTTCGACTTTACTTACCAATTTAACGAACATGAGTTAACTTATTTAGATGTTAATATAAGGAAGAAAAATGGAAATTTTGTGTCCAGGATTCACAAAGGAAACCTTCTCAAACTCTTACTTGCATTACACCAGTGCCCACCCATTACATCAGAAGAAGGGGGTAATGAAAGGGCAATTAGACTGTGTAGGATGACCTCAGAAGATGAAACCTTTTCAAGAGAGGTATTGAAACTAAAAGAGTTATTTTTAAATAGAGGTTACCCTGGTGAGTTGTTTGACAAAATTTCGAAAGACGTATGGGATGAAAGGAAGAATAGATTTGCCCCTATTTTGGGGAAAACTTCTCCTGAAAAAGGCAATGATGACAAACCGAGGACTGGAGCAGTTAATAATTTTAATCCAGGATTTGTCGCCACCTATGATGGACAGTCTACTGTAGTGAGAAGGATAATAGACGGGGAATGGGACAACTTTTCTAAGGTCTCGAATTTGAAACGCATATTTGAGGAACCTTTAATATATACCTACCGTAAGGGGAGTACCATAAAGAACGTGTTGGAAAGGGGCTTTAACAGGCTTAAAGAAGGAAAGTCAACCAGGGTGAAGAAAGGATTGTACAAATGTGGGAGGTGTAACTACTGTGTTTACCTTAAAACAGGTTATTTCTTTTACTTGGAAGCTAGGAAAAAGAAATTACAGTTAAATACCTACGTTAACTGTGATTCCAAGGGGATTATTTATTTAGTTACCTGTAATGAATATGAATCTTTTTACGTAGGTAAATCTGAGAGAAAACTAAAACAAAGAATCTATGAACACCTGTATGAAGTTAGAAACAAATGTGACAACAATGCATTGTACAAACATAGTTTGACCTGTAAAACAAAAGGGTTTCAGTTTTTTGTACTTGAGGTGGTTCCCTTGGACCCGAGGGGAGGGATGTGGGAGACCCTAGTGGAGTATAGAGAATTATACTGGCAGCTAACCTTGGAAGCCAATAGACCTCCGGGTCTAAACGATATGATATCTTTAGCGCCAGTATTAAAACTTAGATCTGCCAAACTTTAAAAGCCCTTAATCCTGTGTGTGGTTTATTTTATTTTATTCAATTATTTATTTAATTATTACACATACATACTTTTGACACAAGAGGGAGTCCTAAGTCTTTTTTATAGTTCAACAGTTTACATTTTTTGTTAAAAAATTATGGTTTTAATATGTGACTTGTATAATATTTAGGGGAAATGCAATGTTTTAATGTAACTATGTATTTTAGTAGCTTATTACATATTCTAATTTTAAAAAGAGTGCTAGTTTACCATTAATTGTTTTTGGTTTCTTATTGGAGGTTGTGGGGACATAATTGTATTTAAACAGGTTGTGTGTGATGTTTTAGCCATCTGATGAAGTTGATGACGAAAACGGATATTGTGTGTTATGCGTTTATGCACATTTTCATTAAACAGAGTTTTTACTACTGAGCGTGCTTCTAACTTGGTTTGTGGTGATACAACAGAGGATTAATATTCCTTTGACCTGATAAGTAGGAAGGGTTTACCGATTAAAGTTGCATTTTGATATCCAAAAGCAGGTAAATAGATGGGGTTGGAAGTAAAAGTGAAAAGATGCAGTCTACTTTCTGGATGTTTTATGAGGATCATTTACTTGCAGTGCCACCTAGGGCAAGTCCACTGTTGCTTTGGGATGGCACAAGTGCATTTTCATATATAACTGAAATTAACATGTAAGTTTTTGCAATCTTTCCATTTTATCTGTGGTGCTCATTCTTTGTGACTGCTAGCTGTGGAAACTGCTGATCTGTTTCTTATAGAATGTTGCCACTTTTTGTGGTAATTTGCATGTGTGTATTAATTGAACAGAAAGGAGTGTTAATTGAACAGAAAGGAGGAATCTAGAAAGTCAGTGCTGGATAAGCAATGACATCTACAGGTATATCATGTGTTTTAACACTGATTCTGGCATGAGCCACATGCACTGGATGAGCTCTGACCCCAGCAAAAGCCTAATGTGCTGGATGAGCTCCTTTTCCTGGAATAAGACACGCACGTGTGTGTGCATGTGTACATGCGAGCTAGATTACTGCTGCACCTGGCACAAGGTATATCTGTGTGCGCATGCTGGATAAGCACAGATACCAGCACAAAAATGTGTGCCTGTGTACGCTGTATGAGTGCCAGTCCTGACACGAGGTGTTTGTGTGTGATGAATGAGTGCTGATCACTGCACTGCGTGCGCTGGATGAGTGTCCAGTCCCTGCATGAGTCATGTGTGTTATAGATGAGCATCCAGTTTTGCCATGAACAGTGCACGTGCTGGATTAGCACCAGTTTTTTTAACATGCCTTTGCTGGTTTGTAGGAGGCATAATTTTGTTGTACAGCATTTCTCAGGAGTCTTAAATTTGTAATCGGAGATAGATATATTTTCATCAGTCATTAGGATTAAGGCTGACAGGACTTCAGCAGCCCAGGTCTTAAACTTTTCTAGGCTATTGGCTTCTCCATCTTGCCCATTATGTTCTCTAGAAGTTTTGCTGCTTTAAGTGATGTCATCAGAGAAATGGCCCCAGGCTGCTTGTTTACATTTTTTGACATGTTTAAATTTCCTTCTTATTTACTTTTTGCATACAAATTCTACTGTATTCTTGTCAAAACATTGTGACATCTCTAAGCATTTTCTTTCCCCTTTGCCCTTCAGGCATCAACAGTTACAGATGTTCTTTGTGTTTCACTGTTGCAGTCATAACTGTAGGGTGATCCTGCCGGCAGGCAGCCCGAGGTCAGCCAGAATCCCAAAGTCTGGGTCCGGCGTCGGCTGTACCAGCAAGCACCCTGACGTCAGAACGCAGGGATATAAAGCTGACAGCCGACGCCATCTTCTCCAGTCTTTCATGCCGTGCGGTGGAAAGCAGCTCGCAAGTCGTTGGTTGGCGTTTTCAGACAACGTGCTTTGATTGTCTTCGGTCCGAAGTTTTCTACTTCTCTTCTCAAGCTAAGTACCCCGTTGGGGAAACTTTTTTCTTGCTCCTCCGATGTCAGAAAAAGTTAATTATATATCGTGTGGGAAACAAATACCTCATAAAGATTTCCACTCTTACTGTCTACCTTGCTTAGGCCCTGACCATGACGTTTCTTGCTGTCTGTTCTGTGCCAGGTTTAATTCTCGCACTATCAAGCGTAGGTACGATTGGGCCTTGAATTATTTCGGTAGACGATTCAGTTATAGGATGTCGTCGGATACTTTACCGACAACCGGAATTCAAAAGAAACGCAAAGACAAGGATAGGCCTCCGAGGTCCAAACATTATATTTTGTAGCCGGAGCCAGCTTCGGGTTCGGCGGTAGTCAGTGAGGCGCTTTTGCAGCCCCTGTCGTCCGCCACTTCGGAACCGATGGCGGACACGGACTCCCATGGGGAGCCTTCCTAGGCCTAGTATTTTAACTGCTGCAGGACCTTCGGACGTCGCTCCTTCAGATGGGTCCGGAACCGCTGTGCAGGTACCGGCTTCTGAGGGGGTTTTCAGGCCTTCTAATATCACTATTTCTACAAAGACAAAGGCAAAGTCAAAGACTCCTGTTAAACCAAGGGTTTCTTCACAAGCTTCCTCGGATACAGCTCCCAAGTCCCAGAAGCAATTACTTCGGATGGCTGAAGATTTATTTACAATGATTAGGGGTTCTCACCCTCCTCCAGAAAAAAGGCCTAGACAGTATATTCCTTATGATTCTTCTGATCAGGCTTCTGTCTCTTCCTCTGACCAGGATTATTCTTTTCCTCCTTATGAGGATTCAGATGCAGAGGACTCTATTCCCTCTGCTTCTCCCCCTGAAGATTTCTCTTTTGGGGAAACCTTGCATGAGACAAGGGAGCATTTTCATTGGTAAGGTCAGGATTACTCTGCTTCCAAGAAGAGACTTAGGGAATTTCTCCTTCTCCCTCAACACAGACCTTTGGCTATTCCTCCTGTACTTGATATTGTGGATGATGCTTTTTCTGAAGCTAACCTAAATCCTGATTCCTTGCCGCCTGCTCCTAAGCCTGATAGATTTTACAGAGTCCCTGACTCCTATCAATTCTTATTTAAGAACCCTTCTGCTGATCCTGAAACTATTTCTCCGGGTTCTAGGGCTGCTAAGGCCGCTTCTTCTAAAAATCCTATCACTTCTGAAAAGGATTCTCGTGCCTTGGACAGGTGGGGCAAGAAGGTTTACACTTCTGCTACCCTTTCTATTAGAGCTTTAAACTGCCAGTTTCACATGTTCAAGTATCAGCAATTTCTTTTGTCTGTTTTAAAGCAAAAGCTCTCTACCTTTCCTGCTTGTGCAGAGGACAAGGAATTACAGGATGTATTGCATGCAACTGAACAAGTTAGCAAACATAGTCTACATTGTGGTTTTGATGCCTTGGAAGCTTTCTGCAGGGCTGCTGCCTCTGGTACTGTTATCAGGAGACCTGCTTGGCTTCATGAGCAGAATTTACCAGAACAGGTTAAGGCTAAGCTGTTAGATGCCCCTGTTCAGCATGATGTTTTATTTGGATCCAAGGCTGAGGAGGTTATTAAAAAGATGGAAGAAAAAGCAAAATCTATGCAGACTGTTAAGATTTTTTTACAAGTTCAGCCTCCTAGATTTTCTAGAAATTGGCCCTCCAAAAATTGGTCTTTTCCCACATCTGACAGACCTCAAAGGGGAAGATATAGATGCTCCAGAGGTCGGGGGCAAGCTCAGGCCTCTTACAGGTCCAGACAATGGACTGCTTCTTCACCTAGAAGGGGAGAAGACAGACCTCAGTCTCAAAAGAAGCAGACCCAATGACTCTCTCCGTTGGGCTACAGGTCCTCCTTGCCTGGAAGCCCCTCTCGGAGGAAAACTTTCTCTTTTCTACCAAAATTGGACTCATATTACCCAGGACAAATGGGTTTTGGACGTGATTTTAAGAGGTTACAAATTCCACTTTCATACTCTGCCAAGGTCTTCGGGCTGGCCGGATCTGCCAAAACATCAATGGTCAGAGGCCTTAAATCAAGTGGACGCCTTATTGGCCATGAAAGCCATAGAACCTGTTCCACTTCCAGAGATGGGAAAAGGTTTTTACTCCAGACTTTTTCTGGTCCCAAGGAAACAAAACTCATGGAGACCTAGTCTGGACCTATCAGTGTTAAATACATTTCTGGAGATTCCAAAATTCAAGATGCTTACTCTGCAACAACTTCTTCCCATGCTCTCCCAGGATGCTTGGATGGTGACATTGGACTTAAAGGAAGCCTATTTACACATTCCCATCAGACAGGAACGCAGAAAATACCTCAGATTCAAGGCAGGTTCGAGACACTTTCAATTCTCTGTACTGCCCTTTGGCTTATCTACTGCGCCCAGAGTCTTTACCAAGTGTCTGGCTCCAGTAGTAGCTTATTGTAGTAGCTTATTGCAGACTCCAAGGAATTCAAATTTACCCCTACCTGGACGACTGCCTTATTCAGGCAGACAGCAAGGATCTTTTACTTCAACATCTGCAGTTTGTTCAGCGTCTTCTCCTTCTACTGGGATTCTCAGTGAACACAAAAAAGTCACATTTGATCCCCTTTCAACAAATGATCTTCTTGGGCGCTCTTCTAAACACAAGCTTACAAAGGGCCTTCCTTACTCCAGAAAAACAGGTACAGCTGGCATCAATTTTCAAGACCTTGGCTACTTTAACTCAGCTCTCTGCAAGGAAATTCCTGCAGACTTTGGGCTACATGGCTTCTTGCATCCTGTTGATTCCAAATGCAAGGCTTCATATGAGAGAACTTCAATGGTACCTAAAGAGTGTATGGTCTCAGCATTACCACAGCCTGGAAACTATGATACCTCTGATTCCCTGCCTCCAAAAGGAGTTCCTTTGGTGGTCCAGGGCTTGTGCTTTAAACGAAGGGAATCCCTTTCGTCTACCTCTTCCTGCTCAGATCATAACCACAGACGCCTTGGATTATGCTTGGGGAGCTCATTACCTAAACCATTGCCAGCAGGGCTACTGGACAAAGAAGCATCTTACCTGGCACATCAACTTGAAGGAAATGTTGGCAGTCCAAAATGCTCTTCTAGCCTTCCAGAGTCTTTTGCAACCAGGCCATCTTCTGATTCGCACAGACAATACCACAGTCATATGGTACATAAACAAGCAAGGGGGCTGTCACTCCTACCCCCTTTGCAGACTAGCCATGAGTCTATGGGACACAGCTCTAAATCTAAATCTGCATCTTCAAGCTCAATTCATTCCAGGAAAACAGAATCTCTTAGCAGACAGCCTAAGCAGAAATCTTTTGGATCCTCACGAATGGATGCTGTACCCCAACATATTCAGCAGGATTACAGCAGTTTGGGGAGTCCCTCAGATAGATCTGTTTGCATCTCATCTCAACCATCAGCTACCTCTCTTCTGCACCAGGTCCTTCCACAAAGCAGCTTGGAAAGTGGATGCCCTGTCTTTCAGCTGGAGGAATCTTTTAGGATATGCCTTCCCTCCTCTGCCTCTTCTGCCTCGGGTGTTACTGAAAATAAAACAGGACAAACCCAAGATTTTCATTTTGATAGCCCCAAATTGGCCTCTGCAGTTTTGGTATCCAACTTTAAGACGCCTATTCTTGGAACCTCCATGGATTCTGCCTCTGTTTCCTTCACTTCTGTCCCAGCATCAGGGTCAGATGTTTCACTCTCAGATCAAGACTCTTTGCCTGGCAGCTTGGCTTTTCAAGGGCCTTTGATTCCTTCTGCTTTTCCCAAACAAGTTTTGGATGTTCTCTTAGAAGCAAGGCGCCCTAGCACTAGAAAATCCTATGCTTCTAAATGGAAAAGATTTTGTATTTGGATGCGGGATCGAGGTTCTGATCCTCTTTTGCCTGACATTTCTTCCATTTTACTTTGCCTCTCAGACCTTTTGCTTAAAGGCCTCTCTTTGTCTTCCATTAAAATCCATGCTTCTGCTATCTCTGCTCATTACAACACTGATCCCCCCATCTTCTCACCAGCTGGTGAGACAATTCTTGAGAGGGGCTAAGAATTTAAGACCTCCCAGAACTCCTCCTGTTCCTGCTTGGGATCTTAATTATGTTTTGGAAAAACTAACTTTACCTCCTTTTGAGCCTGCTGCTGCTTCGGATATCAAGTTCTTATCCTGGAAGACAGCTATTTTATTAGCTTTGACTTCGATAGAAGAATAGAAATTATTTAAAAATTGTTCCAGCAAACAAAAAACAAGTGTTTTGTTTTGCTGGAGCAAGGTTTTCGTGGTTCTGCTTGTTTCTATACCAGTTTGTCGTGTTTTGTGGTTTTCTGCCAGAAGGGTGTCAGAGTTGCAAGCTCTCATGGCTGTGGAACCATACCTTATTTTCCACCAAGACAGAGTTGCCTTGAGGACAAATCCTACATTTATGCCTAAGGTGATTTCTAAAGTGGCTTTAAATCAGACTATTCACCTTCCTACTTTCTTTCCAAATCCTCAAAACAAAGGGGAAAGGATTTTATATTCATTGGACGTGCACAGACAACTAAGGTTTTACCTGGATAGAACTAAAGATTACAGAAAATCTGATCTGTTGCTCATCTCTTATGCCTCCAGTTCTCTAGGCAAAGCTATCTCTAAACAGACTATTTCCAAATGGATTGCTCATGGGATAAGGTTTTGTTACTCTCACTTTGGGAAACAAATTCCAGGTACTGTTAGAAGTCATTCTACTAGAGCAGCTGCCACTTCAGCAGCTTTTCTCAGAGGAGTCCCTACCAAGGACATTTTGGAAGCTGCCACTTGGAGTTCAGTGCATACTTTCTCTAAGCACTACAATCTCCCTTTGTATTCTAAGTCTAGGGCAGGTTTTGCCTCTGCTGTCTTGCAGGGTCTTCTGGCTGCCCCTTCTGCATAACCTCCTCCCTCTTCACAGCTTTGGGATTCCACCCTACAGTTATGACTGCAACAGTGAAACACGAAGAACATAGTACAGTTGTGTACACCTACCATAAATGTAGATGTTAGTGTCTTCACTGTTGCAGTCAGTGTTTCCCTCCCACCAATCCCCTCTTATCTTCCTCTTCTTTTGTGGTGTATTTGTGTTTCCTTTTTTGGACACCTTTTGGTTATTTTGGGGGACTTCTGACATCTGGGGCAAGAAAGACTGGAGAAGATGGCGTCGGCTGTCAGCTTTATATCCCTGCGTTCTGACGTCAGGGTGCTTGCTGGTACAGCCGACGCTAGACCCAGACTTTGGGATTCTGGCCAACCTCGGGCTGCCTGCCGGCAGGATCACCCTACAGTTATGACTGCAACAGTGAAGACACTCGAACATCTACATTTATGGTAGGTGTACACAACTGTACTTTTTGCTCAGCTTTTTTGTATTTGTGAAATAGTAAAGTTATTAATTTTTAAGCCACATGAAAAATTAAGTTTTATATTCATAGTTAAGAGTTTTGGGTTCTGTTCCCTTGACGGTGTGTATTTATATTGCAAGTTTTTGGCTTATTGTTAAATGTTTTGGAAATTGTTACCACTGTTTTCTGCTTTATTTTATGTTTGTAGTTAGCACAGACAGCAACGATTTTAAAAAGTGTAGATGTGGGATAAAGATTCAACCTTAAGATAGGATATTGGTGTGTGCCTTTTGTTTGGGTGACATTTTTTTAATGTAGACGGAGATGTGTACATGCTTCAACACTGGTGACTGAAGGGAACACCAGGTTTTAAGGGAGAAGTATAAACCGGGATCATTTTTGGCTCAAGATGGTACCTCATGTTCAAATTCTCTCTCTAGCTTGATTCCAGTGGGCTCAAGGGTTGAACCCAAGGCTGACAGACTGAGAAAAAAAGAGCATTTAATGGAACATAAGTTTGTCAAATGTGAAAGTTCCCTGAAAAGATGCTGTTTATCAACATTTGGATTCTTCTCCATGTCTGAATTCTAAAGACATAATACTAATAGTCTTTCTCTGTTTCTTTTCTCATGAAGTTTCATAAACTTCCATTTAAAATGTTTTTGCAGAAAATTCACCTAGAAAGCTTGAAATGGTAGAACGTTTCATCCTTAATTATCTGAGGAGGGGAATATTTTTATTCCTCCTGGCCAAGCACTGCTAGGTCCTTTGTCACGTAAGTGTTTCTATGGAGATGCACTGTCAGAACATGGTAGGGGCATTTTAACAAAGTTTTTCTCAAGCCCTTTCTGAATACATGAGTAGGTTAGACAGAGGAAGTCCAGCTGAGGTTCTCCGTACCTAGCTCAATGATGTCTGTGGTCCCATTGAGTTTGAAGTGGTTCAGAAGGCACCGATATCAACGTCCATGCCAATATAGACCTCGAATGCCGATATAAACGTCCATGCCAATATAGACCTCGAATGCTGTTCCAGATTTGGGCTCTCAACCACTGTGGTGACAGCCCTTGTTATCAAGTCGTCTACCAGTTTTGACAGTCTCAGTACTGATGGCGTCATTGCCAGTCAAAGTTCTAGGGATTAGATTCAACTCATCAGTGTCTCTCTGTCCCAATACCTTCTCAGCCATTGCCAATGTTGAGCTTCCAGCATTTGGTTTGTGTTTTCAGTGCAGGCCTCTGGATTCAATAGGATCTTGGCTTAAGCATAAAGGGTCAAGTTGCCAGAATTGAGATTGATTCTTATTTTGCTCCAACAGCTGCTGACCCTCCAGTACTTGGGATTGATTCAGTTCACTAAAATGATGGCATACTTCTCAGCCCTTGCCAATGACTGTGCCATTTGTAACTTCCACCTGAGATGTGGCTTTATTTGGAAGTTTGGCCACCCATCATCACTCTGATCAGGATAGATGAGGTAGTGAGCCCCTGCAGAATTGCTGAAATGTACCTGGAGCTGTGCAGTCTTCTCACTGACCTCATACCCTTCCCTATGAGGGTGCTCTCAGAGGCACAAGTATAATAAAATGATTTTTTCATGCCAAATATGATGAAGTTGAGTTTAGTGAATTCCCCACCATCCCCTGGATTATCCAAAGTTCGGTAAAGTTCTAGGTATGATGAGTTGGGAGGGTGGCCCACTGACCCCATAATTTCCCTTATTGCATTGTCAAGGAGGCCTTCTGTTACACTATCTAATTTATGGGAGGACCCCAGTAGACATGCCGCATTTTGTCGTAAAAGTCAGCATGGGAGAACTCTGATATTAATGGAAAACTCCACCTTAGAAACACTTTTTTCATTGTATCTTTGTTTTTGGAGCTATTTTAATGCCTCAAAATCATTCCAAGTTCCCCTCAAAATGGTGGATGATGGGGCCTAAACTAAACATACCTGCCTTGGTAACGTGATCTTGTTTTCTTGCTTTCATTCCTTCTTCCCAGAATACATTTAAAGCCCTCTTTATATTACTCATGCTGGACATAAGGAAGTGGTGTTTTCTCATGCCATTGAAATAGAATGGCAGGACTGTGAAGCACTGTCATCTAAACACACATTCTGAAACAGAGCTACTTCTGTGTTTCCCTAACTGAACCTCCTTTGTGTCTGTCTGAGCTTGTTCTATGCTGTAAATAGCTGTTGCCTACTTTCTTTTGCTGGAAGTAGCTAAATAGCAAGCTTTTGTAATGTGATTTTTTTTTTGTAGTCCTGAAAGAGTTGACAGACCTTCCCCCACACTCATTCTGAGGTGTGAAAACTCGCACTGCAGTAAATGATCCCTGCTGTACATTTACAAGTGACAAGTAGGACTCAAAACTGTCTGCTACTTCCCAATGCCTTCAGTGGGAATTTTTTTCTCTCACATAAATGTTGCAGAATTAAAATGTGCTTTACTACTTTAATTATTTCTGTCATGTTCACTCTCCTTTTTTCTATTTCATATTTATTTATACTTTGGTAACCAGGAAAGTGAACTGGTCCCAGGACCCTTTTCAGCCACGACTTGGACTACATTTGCAAAGATAATAAGTATTAAAATGCTCTTAGCAATACAAAGAAAAAAAAATACTGACAAAGACATTGGATATGTGTTGCACATGCAGTATTGGTCAGTGCGACAGTGACCACGTAAAACATTAAGCGACATTTACTAGATTGTGTACAGTAGTAATGCTTAACTCTATATTGTTTATTATAAATAAATTGTATGCATCTATATTGCACATTTTATATATATATATATATATATATATATATATATATATATATACATATATATATATTTTTTTTGTGTGTCTGTATGCATTTGTGGGTCTGTGTGTACATGTATAATGGAGAACTAGATTATTTGCCTGTGTCTGTACTTCATGTCCTTTCAACAAAAAAATCAAAATGTAAATTTTGTTTAACTGTATATATGTCTACACACACGCATCCACACAGATATATGTATAAATGGGAACACTACTAAATCTCGAATTTCAAAAGCTTGAGACCATGTAGCCGAAATCCCACATTAGCGAAAGACCAGAAGTGAGAAATTCTAAATCCCGATGTTAAGGGATTTTGAGTTGGCACTTCTGGTGTTGCGGTTCAGGTAAGTATGTGTGTGTAAGTGTGTTTGTGAGGGGCTTTAGTATGTGTTGTGACTGTGGTGTGTGTGTGGGTGGGTGTGAGTTTGCCTTGTGTGTATGTTTGTGCGATTTCGGAGTTAGAATATTAAAGTAGGGGGGTGTGGGGGGCACAGCCTCCCACATGGGGGCGGCAGGGGGGGAGCCCCCATTTTATCTTTAGTGTAGGGTGGTTGGTTTGGTTATGGGGGAGGCTGTATGTATGTAGTACTTTCGCGAATTTGAATTTCGCGGTTTTAACATTTCGGTAATGTGGGGTTTTGGGCTTATAGTCTTGGTATTTTGGGCTTCGGGATTGTGTAATTTCAGGATTCAGTAGTGAATCCGTATAAATATATATTTATATGTATGTAAATATATGCATATATAAGAGTGTGTGTGTTTGTGTGTGTGTAGAATACTATATCTGGGAAGCAGTACTGTGTTTAAGTGCCTGTCTGTGTGTGTTTATGTGCATTTAAACACAGTTAAGTACTTCTGATTTCCTTTTCTTAAATGTTTTAATACAGAAGCACATAGTAAACGTACGTTTAAGTAAATTCAGCTGTATATTATGGTTGCCATCAGTGGTCACATTTCCTTTGTGGACTGCAAATGCTTGTGCATTCTAACAATGCAAGGACTGACTCAGTCTGCGGGAGTCTTTTGCCGTGGCTCTGCACATACCAGGTATGCATCCCCTCTGGAAGGATGTCAAAAAAGCAAAAAATATCTTTTTATGAACGATGTCAGTGCACCTAGTTGATAGGGTTGCCACCTGTCTCTTTCTGCTGTTCTGTTTTATATATATATATATATATATATATATATATATATATATATAACAAATATGTGTATTTGGGGGGGGGGCTTGAAAATGGTAAATGTGTTGGTACTTCACAAGAAAAAATATTTTCTGATTTTTCTGTAAATGTCACAAATCTTGTGATACTACATTTAAGTTCTCTTAACATATAAACTGTTATAAATAACCAACATTTAAAGCTTAGCATTTCAGTACTGTGCTGCTGCTTATGTAAATTTGTCAGAAGAGTTGACAATTGTCTTTAAACCCCTGATTGATCTCATTGCTTTGTTTTGCTATGAAAGGGGATTAAGTTCTCCTCTTCTCTGCAGTAATAACAGTGGAAAACAGTTCCACAGCTTTGTTTTTTATATCCTGCTTACAAAGACATGCATTTGGAGCATTTCTCCCCGGGCCTCTGCTGAAAACTGTCTTCGTTCCAAGTCTGATTTTCCCAGTTAACAAATGTTAAATAAATAAAAATAAATTAAAAATATCCGCTGCTGTGTTCCTAACACGAGCAGGTTTAATTGCCCATCTAAGATTGACAACAGTACCTGACTGGGTAAACTGCAGATTTAACTGTGTCGATATGTCATGCAGGTGGAAACTAACTCCTCTGCAAGGTATGTGAGAAGTTGAGCTTGAAAAAAGTAGGTGGGCTTTCCCTTCCAATCCATGGAAATAAAAGTTTTAAAAAGTACAAGCAGGTTTCTGGTACCTACACAATGCTGGAACCATATTGTAGGGAGAACAGAAACCTAACATTTGAGTTGAATTGTAGGAGAGGGTGGAGTTTTCCTTTAATTCAAAAAAGCTTGACATACCTGACTCCGCTTTAAAAGGTTTCAACTTTGTAGAGACTCGCTGGTCATCTGCTGGAAAAAGATTCCTGGGAGGTGGGACAGGTATAGAAATCCTGCCTATGTGCCCTCTGGTCTTCACTTCTGGATAGTGAGCATATCTCACATATATTCCCAGTGAAAAGGGTCAGAGATCACTTAGTCAGGTGAAGGGTTACCTGTTGGAGCCTTTAAGTTGCAGACTTGGATCGTACCATGTCTTCAGTTGCTGGCCTCGCCATGCATTTGGCCCACAGGTCTGTGGATCAACAAGAGACTCTGGCATAGATTTCTGCTACCATGCATGCATCAGGTGGACTTTGGATATTAAGTTTGCTTTAGTAACTTTGGCAGTCAGATATGTCTCTCTCTTTTGCCATGCAGTTAAAACTGAATTTGAGAGAGTGGAAGAGAAGGCCAAAATTTTAATTGCTGTTAGCTTAACTAATCTGCTCTTGTTCTTCAGAATGCAGTAGTCCCCACCCACATCAACTCTAGTTTGGTGTGACCACCGCTGAAAGAATAATATAGGTTTTGGGAGAAAATGTCACACCAAGAGAAACATTCAGAACAATCGTCTGCAGTCTTCCTTTTGGAGGACACCAGATTAATCCATGAGAACTTAACTGTCTGCCCAGCTTTGTGGCATTTGGGAGGGTCCTCTGTCCCGTCACTTGTGTTGTGACTGGCTGTTTCACAGGACAAGTGCATCATGACTGTAATATCCAGAGGTTATGTAATTCCATTCCACACCCCTTAGGGGCATTGTTTCCGCCTTGTCAGACATACCTCAACAAAAGTGTGGCAGGAAAAGATGTTAAAATTTCTTAAAAAATTGGCAACCCAGAAGAGTATAAAGGAAAAGAAAATTACACACCTCCGGTTTCATCGGCCTGTGTACTAGCCAAAGCCAGGTTTATCCCAAAGGAGTTCTTTCCCCAAGTCTGTGCAATCCTTCCATTGCTGCACATCAGAAGTAGACTGATGGACTCTGTCCCACTAGGAATCCTATCTTTACCTTA
>NC_056743.1:1321898099-1321903099 GCF_019279795.1 Protopterus annectens
ATACTGTACTTTTCTTGACCTGCTCACCTTCCTACTTCACCTTTGTGCTGGAACACTATTCTTCCCTCCTCTACCTTTCATTCCTTTGGCTTCTGTATCATACTAAACTTCTCCTACTCACACCTTCCTCACTTACCTAAAGTTACCTGTATTTCTGATTGTTTCTTCTCCTGTTTCTCCTGCAGTTGTCCTTGACATACTCAATCTCTCTTTATATCAGTACCTGTTTACTACTGTGTATTCCCAGTGCTATCCTATATCTCCTGCCTTATGTCTACTAACTACCTTAGGCTTTGGGAAAGCCACTCCAGGTGTGGCTTATTCAGTAGCTCCACCCCCTCCCTTGTGTCGCACTCCCTCTTCTTTTCATTGCTGCCTGTAGTCCTCTAGGAGGTTACTTATACCCCTGTCCAGGGATGCGCCATCCTTTACTAATTACACTCTCGTAGGTCTCTGGCTGCTGTCTATTCTTGCCCCAGCATCTTGGCCTCTGGTAAGTAGAGTCAGTGGTCTCAGTATCTGGATACTTGGTTGTTTGTAAGATGAACAATTATTTGTTTAACTGCTGCAGTGTTTTTTGTTAACGACTTGCTTGTAGAATGTAATTGTTACTCTGATACAGATCTGTGTGATGATTGAAGAGTACTTCTCTCGCTCTGCAAAACTTTGAATTAACTAGCCTACTGCTCCTGCTTAAATAATTGAGGTAATGTTATACAGTACATAGGGACTAACAGGCCTTCCACTTGCCCAGCCTTTCCACTTGCCCAGCCTTTGCTGTAACTTACTTTATCGTATAATACTGTTTTTTTTTCTTATACGTAGCTAAGGTAATTATGTTGTGACCCATCCCCATTTTTCCTTTAGTAGCAGCTACCTCCTATCCCTGTATTCCGCTAATCCCGAGTATAACACCTGGTTCACTAGACTTGCGCTGAAGATGCTCGGAACTTTGTTGTCCACGCACCTACCGGTGTATGTGCCTGATAGCGGTTTACAACTACGGAGGTGATACTCAGCTCTCCTTGTATGTAGTTATTGGTTCCCTCCTGTAACTAGTGACGGAAACTTATCACCTGATTCACTAGCCTTACACTGAAGCTGCACGGAACTTTGTTGTCCGCTCACCCACCAGTGTTTGTGCCTGAGAGCGGTTTACAACTACGGAGGTGATACTCAGCTCTCCTTGTATTTAGTTACTGGCTCCCTCTTGTAACAAGTAAGGGAAACTTAATTCTAAGAATATAAGAGTAGGTATCGCCTACAGTGTGTTTATAGCCTTCTGGGCTACTGATACAGCGCCACAAGGAGCTTTTCCGCCCATTCTGTGGATATCCACAAACTATATCACTAAAAGCCTTTTGTAACCTTTCTTGGCCATTTGTAATGCACCCCCCCCCGACGTGGAAGCTATATCTGAGCGTTCAGATGATTTCTAACATCTAGTTCGTTGTAAACGAACTCTCGATCCCTGCAATCAATTGCCGTTTCTATTGAACTTTTCTAAATTGAATTTAGCGCTCTAAGATACTGCAGCATAAAGCGCTGAAAGCAACAAATATATTTATGTAACTATAGTTCCTTAAGCCTTTGTAATCTTAACGGCTTGTTTAATTACGCCACACACGTGGCGCGTATTCGGAACTCACAGGAATCCCTTCATACCTGTTCATACCAAGCTATGTAAACCCAGCTTACATGTATTGTGAATACTTTTTTCACGATATAATATCTTAAAGGACCGCTGTACTGAAACCACCATTGTGATCTTGCTATATCTGTGCATAGCCTGTTTTCCTTCCTTTACCTGGGGTCCTACTCAATGTTCTACTTGATAATAATAGCGACTCCCCACTAGCCTCCACATTAAGGTTTGAATAGGGCTTGCTCCCTAACCTTAGGCCTACTGTTTACTAGTGCTTCATTATCAGATTCTTAGATAACAACTATGTATAATTTAAAGAAATAATTACCTAGGCTACCTTGGATGTTTGCTTACAGCTTTTAATTTACAATCAATGCTTGAACTGCTTTAAAGACTACCATTTTCACAATTTGTAATCCTCTTGTACCTAGCTTGTATGTTTATCCCAGTAGATAGTTATAGTTTTGTATTAAGTGCCTCTTAGGAATCTCATACTTTATTGTAATCTTGCCTAGAATGCCTAAATAATTGCTTATAATTTTGCCAGTAAATATGTCTGTATGTGCATGCTTTTATCTCGACTATTGCTAGCTTTACTGCCTTGATACCTGTGCTAACTCTGCTCTCTCCTCTTCATTTATCTCCTTTTTCTCTCCAAAGTACCCAGCTCTGCATTGTCCTGAACTTGTCCTAGCCAAAACCTACTAGGAGATACAAGAACCCTTACAATCTCTAGTGGCCTCATCTATTTGACTGATTCCCACTGCACCCACCTTCAAGGAAGGCAGAAAGTATGTTATGGACTTAATCACATTTGCATAATAGACCCGTGTACTATTTTTATCAGGGCCCTATAGTTTGCTACTAGCTTGAGTAAACAGCAGCCTTAACCTTACCCTTCCAGCTGCCCTACAGCCAACACTCCTTCTTACATATACTAACTTACTCTTACTTAGCA
Source organism: Protopterus annectens (assembly GCF_019279795.1). Taxonomy (NCBI): domain Eukaryota; kingdom Metazoa; phylum Chordata; order Ceratodontiformes; family Protopteridae; genus Protopterus; species Protopterus annectens. Next base: position 1,321,900,703 of record NC_056743.1, read on the forward strand.
TCTCACCTTCCATATTTTTTCTCTAAACAGCTCTCCCACTCACTTTCCTACTGTTACTAGCTCTGCCCACTAGGTGGCACCCTTATACAATTCCTTTCACTACCCCTCTACTCTGTCCTACCTCTGTATATGCAATATATTTCTTCCTACTTTCTATCCTCATTCCATCCTCTTACACTGCCTCTCTCTACCATCCCTCCCCTACAATCTGTTCCATACTGTACTTTTCTTGACCTGCTCACCTTCCTACTTTACCTTTGTGCTGGAACACTATTCTTCCCTCCTCTACCTTTCATTTCTTTGGCTTCTGTATCATACTAAACTTCTCCTACTCACACCTTCCTCACTTACCTAAAGTTACCTGTATTTCTGATTGTTTCTTCTCCTGTTTCTCCTGCAGTTGTTTCAACCCGCTCCGTTCGCCCTGCGGGCTCACTCCGTTCCCCTCCCTACCCCCATATCCCACCCACCCCCTGGGGTCCTACTCTTATACCTATCTGACCACACCCCCTCAACTTTCCACCAATAACTAACTCATCCCAATTATCCACTCTCCTCTATTTCTCCCACACTTTTTCCTCACCACTTCCTATCCCTTCCACCACTAAACCTTTTCCATATAACTACTTGTCATCTACTGTTTAGTAATACTCTATTATTACTATGGCAATAACTAAACCTTCTAACATACTCCTCTTACAAAGTTTACTCATACTCACACTTCTCCCTACTCTAACTCTAGCATACCTGCTAACCTCCTATGAGCATCTAACACTGTCATACTTCCTATACCCCACCAAACAATTAACCACTTCATCTCTACCCTCTCATGCTGAACATTTCAATATAACTTTCAGTCCCAGCTATCTACCACCCAAATACCATAGGACAAACCACATTAGATATTACCTCCCAAATACAAGAAGACATCCTTTCCTTCTCAGTAAATATACTCAGACTACATATCTAACACTACTCCTCCCCCTAAAGGATGGAGACATTCACCCAAATCCTGGACCAAACACCTCCAACACCACTCAACCCATTACCACTAACTCCTCTACCATCCAGCTACTAAATAAACCACCCAACTCACTACTAATAGCTCACCTCAACACACGTAGTATCAATAACAAAATTACTCAACTCCAAGCTCTCCTGGAACTCTACTCCTTCGATATTCTGTGTCTTACAGAAACTTGGTTAAAACCCACAACCACAGACAATGTAGTTACCCCACCTGGATACAATATCTTACGTCTCGACCGTGCAACCAAAAAAGGTGGTGGAGTAGCAGTTTTATTTAAATCTAATTTTCAAATTACAACCTTCCACCAAAATCCTCCCCATGTCTCTAACGCTGAAATACTTATTACCAAACTTCAGCTAAACTCTGTTAAATCTATCTATATTATCTGCATCTATGTTCCTCCAGGCAATAACATTACTACCATTGAAAACATACTCTGTTGGTTATCTCAAAACCTCCTCAAGAAACCATCATTCTTGGTGATTTCAACATTGATTGGAAATATTGCAACAATAACCACCCCACTACCCATATTAATCTCTATGGGTTTACACAAATAATCACCTCACCCACTAGAATTAACAAAACCAATAAAAAAGAAAGTACCTTAGACTGGATACTAATCAATAATCAACCCCAGACCTACAATTCTGGAACCATCCCAGATAATATAAGTGACCACTTTCCAACCTATGCCATTAGGCTTAAAACCAACCCACATTCCAAACCCATATTCAGAACAATTAGAACCAAGAAAAACTTCAATCTCGATTCATTCCTAACTGAACTTAAGGCTTGTAATTGGTCCCCATTAAAACAACTTTCCCTTGATGAAGCTGTCGACTACTTCAATGCTAACTTTCTAGCCATCCTTAACCAACACGCTCCTACCCGCTCTATTAGGATAAGAACCAAACCTGCTCCATGGCTTTCTAAGCAAACTAAGCAAAACCTCAACCTCAGGAACAAATACTGGCACAGATCACGCTTAACTAAGAACCCCACTGACCTCCAAAACTTTAGACAATTAAGAAATGAAACAAAAAAAGCCATAATGACTGATAAACAAAACTACTACCTACATTCGCAGCAATCCCACCAAAATAAACCACAAAAATTCTGGGCAAGCATTAATGAACTATTACATTCCGGTCAATCTATTACACCAAATCCACACGGCTCCGACCACAACAATACCAAACAAACTGCCAATACCTTTAATACCTTTTTCACCGAAACTATTCAAACTCTAGCCAGTCAACTCTCACCACAAAATTCAAACACATCTAAGACTGAATCCAACCCACCTCCTCCATTTCACTTCCAACCTGTCCCTACAGCTTTTATTCTCACCCTTCTACAGAAAC
>NC_056743.1:1321908099-1321979561 GCF_019279795.1 Protopterus annectens
TACTTTCCAGTGTATCAAGAAATGAGGAGTGGGAATCCTGGGGCTTGGTGGGGGGGGGGTCTGTAGCAAGCTACAATTTGGATTGTGGTCTTGCCCAGAGTTAGTTGCACTTGGATAGTCTCGGATGCATTATGCTGTGCAACTAGCCTGGAGGTGTGGATATCCTTAATGAATATGGACACGCCTCCACCTCTCGTGCTTCGTTCTGGGTTAGGTGGCCGAAAGGTGTGGTATGAATTATAGCCTGGTAATGCAGGGGTGCTCTCTGGAGCTTTGAACCAGGTCTCTGTCACTGCACAGATGTCGATGTTCTCCATTTTAAGGAGTGCCTCGAGTGAGTGCATTTTGAGGTTTAGACTTCTAGCACCGAGTAGCATTACCGTCAGATTTTGCTTGCTAGTATCTGTTACGGTGGTGAATTTGTCATTTGGTGGTGAATTTGTCATTTCTCCAAAATACATCTATTCTTTTTTGGTGGTGTTCAGTTCCTTTTGTCTTGTTTCCCAGTTCTCTGTAAAACTTTTTTGGATCATCAATAAATTTCTTATTTTGTGCTTTTACTTTATATTTATCTGCATAGCTAAGTTTTTCTGTCTGTGCTGCTATTTTTAGTTTGTGTGCAATAGATCCTGATCTGTTCTAATACTACACATTGCTTTTATCACAACTATCTTTCTGCGTATTCTATGTTTATCTATTCCCTCTTAAATATGTTTCTAACAGTGACGTCTCTTGTCTTAACTGCTTTATAGTTTTTTTCTATTTGATACTTCCGTGATGCCATTTGATTTCTCCCCTTCCTTTCCCTTACTGACCTGTGTTTTTGTGATAAGACTATTAGTTTAGCTGCACAGTAATGTATCCTATTTACTTCTGTTGTATTGCATGAATCTCTATGAACAATCCTAATTACTGTGTTCGTTTTATCAAACTTCTTTTTGTGGTTTTATTGTAGTCTTTCTTTAATCAATCTTAAGTCTGTCCACCTCTATTAGATCAAGTGACTCTTATCTTAGATCATTTTCTTGTAAACTGATGGCACATTCTTTGTTCTCCATTTCCTGCAGGCATTCAGTAGAGTTCCACAGCATCTTTGTCATATTCTCCAGTTTTATCTCATGTCATCCATTGCTTTTTCATGTCGGAACTCACAAACCTATCACTCTACAACAGTGACTGTGTCAGAGTTGCCACAGTTTCCTATTCCTTCCCTTGCTGTGCAACCCCAACTGAACTTTTGTACTGGTTTTCTGTGGGAGGCACCAAAGTATCTTCATATGGCAACTGATGAGATGTTTCCCACTCCACTCAGGTTTCTCCTTAATTTGGGGATCCATTGCTCTATCCTGCTGTGATGTTATCAAAGTTAGATTTTCTACATTAAATCCTTCACTTCACAGGTAATCCTATAACCTTGCTTTCTATTTCTTTCACTTCTCCATTACTAATCCTCATTTCTACTTTTTCTCATTTTTTTGTATTGTAAAATTTTCCATATCTGGATGCCTTTGCCTGTATTTCTCTTCAAATATCTTTGGTGCTGCTCTTTCTGTATTGATTAGTTTTGCTTTCTCCTTTGCATGAATAGTACACCATATTAAATCTTTCTCTTTCCTATTTCCATATTTCTTCTTCAGATGTCACCTGCTCATCATGTTTCTCCTTACTTGGGGGGCTTGTTTTACTGTCATGCTGTGATATTTTATTTTTTTTTTTATTTTATTTTATTTTACATTTGTTAACTGGGAAAGTCTGACTGGATGCATATCCATTTTCAGCGGAGGCCTGGGGAGAAAAGCTCCACATTGAAATTAATTTACACTGCAAATTGTGGTTGGAGAAGTCTATAAACATTTAACAACATCAGTGACAGGTTATAGTCAAAATTGTGGCTACAGAAAAGTTTGCAAACATTTAAAATCAGTGACAGGTAACAGTCAAGGTTACATGTAGTTAGAAATAATCATTTAGACAAAAGCTGTCATTGTTGGTAGATGGATTTAGGTATACAGAAATAATTACATGTCTGAGCAGTGTATAACAGAATGCTTTTCAGATAGAAGGTAAGGATGATAGTTAATCGAATGGAGGTAGGTAAGAAGGAAGTAATTTTAGTGTGGGCAGAGAAGTATATGTCTGAGCAGTGTGTTGTAATACAGTGAATGCATTATATATATAACCTACATTAGATTTTCTACACTAAATCCTTCAATTTGCAGGTATTCCATGACTTCAACTTCTATTTTCTTACCTTATACTTCACTAATTCTCTGTTCTACATTCTATCTTTGTGATATTATTTTTTGTATTGGGAAATTTTCTATATCTGGATGCCTTTGCCTGTATTTCTCTTTGAATATCTTTGGGGCTACTTTTTTGTATTAATTAATTTGGCTTTCTCCTTTGCATAAGTATTGCACCATATCAGATCTTTCTTTCCCATGTCCATATTTATTTTTATACCTTTCAAAAATCTCTACATGTTCTTTATATTTTTGCACTTCCTCAGTTGCTTCCCTTTCCAAATGATCCAAGGTTTTGTGGTCTATATAATGTTTTTCATACATCTGTTGTATTAATGATCACAATTTTTTATTTGAAGCTTCTGACAGTTATATTTGTGCCGTTATTTTTCTTTCCTGCAATTTCTCTGTTAATATTTTTTATGTATATTGTGTCTGGAAATTCTGGGCTTCTTGCATAATAGTAACAATACATAATTTCTTTCTTACCCTCAGTATTACACTCTGCATCTCTATGGATCTTTTTTGACCCATCAGCTTTTGTGATTTTTGTGGACTGCTACTTCCTTCTACAACAGAGGAGCCATCCTCCCCCTGGGAATGGCCTAGCCCCATTGTAGGAATGTTTTGTGTCTTGAGGGTTCTACAGTGTCATTTTTTCAGGATTCTACACTCATTTTTTTTTTCCAGTCCTGGCACCAGTGCACTTACTAGGATTGGGCACTTTTTTACCCCAGGTCCTGTGCATCCAGCTAGCTTTTTTTATTTTTAACCTACTTCTGTCCATGACATACGCTTTATGAAATACAATCAGTGTTGTCTTGTGGAGATTTTGTGAAAAACAGGGTCCACTTCTTGAAGGTACTCACCAAGACTTGAGGATGAATTCAGTTCCAGTAGTACTACACTCCTTTGCTTTGCTGATTTATCTTTTGTCCATTCGGGCCCCCTATATAGCTCACACTTCATGTCCCAAGAAACTCAGTGCATACTTAGATCTCCTGGAGACACTTGCTGTCCAACCACATACCCAGCTCATGAGGGACTTTAATTGCCCCTCTATAGACTGGGTGTTCTACATGGCCTTAAATCTGCAGGTGGAGAGATTCCTGGCCTTCATAAATACAAACATCCTTGACTAGTTTTTTGCCCACTAAAGGCTGCAACATACTTGACCTCGTACTCAGATATATGGGGAACACTGCTCCCCTCTTCTCATGTCACATCTTCCCTGGTAAGGTCTGACCTTAAAGCTGACTTCTTCAAAATCAGCTCAGTAAATGTAGTAATACGTAGGAGCTATTCAAAGGCGAACACCCTTTTTTTAAGTTTGTCAAACTTCAGTGTCCCCCCCAAAACCAGAGAACACAGCTGCTTGTGCAGAATTGTTCACAGAAGCCGTCTACAACCAAATCAATGGCTGCATGGAGGCTGCTGTACCTACCAGAAGTAAGCCCAAACCTAACTCCAAAGAGACACAGCCCTGGTGACATTCCAGATTAAACAGGATGTATAAAACAAAAGAAAAAAAATTGTGGCTAAAATCAGGAAGTGCAAGTCCAATAATAATAATTCTCTTGTCAGGTTAAACAACCAACTAAGGAAGCTAATTAAGTCCATTAAAGCTAGTTTTGAGGTTAAGATGGCCTTATGGCCATGTTGCTTGGGAGGCTTTCTTCACCTATGTCAGAAATCTCAAAGGCAGCACACAACAGTGTGTTGAACTGATGATTAATGGAGCCAGGCGATATAGGAAGTCTGCTGGCTGACAAATTTAGTTCCAACTTTACCCTCCGCTCTCCCCCAACCATGCCCCAAGAAATACTTTTAACATAACCCCTCAAACTATAAGTAGAGAGCATGTCCTAGCGATGCTTGGTAAGGCCAAGAACACAGCCTCAGTGAGCCCCAATAATATCCTGAGATGCCTCATGACTGCTTATTAGGACCACTGGAGTCACTGTTCAGCTATAGTCTAAAAACAGGCTTTGTGCCATGAGAATGGAAGATTTCAGTGTTTATCCCCCTTCATAAGGGCATACCATCAACAGATCTTGGAGACTACAGACCCATTAGAAGTTTATTGCAGTACCTTTTGGGAAGGCAGCCACCTTGGTAAACTGTCATCTGTAAAACAGCAGTAGTCCTGGATCTGGGAACTCGTGTAGGTAGTAACCTGCCTTTAACCAACACATGATGAAGGGGGTAAGAAAGTCCTTCTGTGTTGCTCAACTTGTAAGGGCATGGCGTCTAGGTCCAGGGAAGGCATCATACCACTGTACTTGGCCTTCATCAGTCTCATCATAGAGTTTCTTACTTTGGTATTGTCTGACCAGACACATGCAACAACTGGAACAGCTGCAAAGGTCCTTTAAAAAAGAATACAGGACATAAACACAATGTCCTGTGAGAACTGCCTCAAAGCCCTATCTTTGTATGTAGTCTGCCCCAGATTACTGAGAGACGATCTATGCCTGGCTTACAAGGGATACTTGGATCCCTCTGTGATGGTCCTTTTGCATGTCCGCAAAACAAACAGCATCAGAACTACTATATCCAAAGACCTAAATTTTGCTTGCGACATAAATATAATGTTAGAGAGAGAGATGTTTCTCAGAGAATTCCCATTCTCTGGAATAGGCTCCCTATCCATGTGAAACAAAGTCCCGCCAGCCCTAGTTAAGTATAACTTGGACCATTGGATTGGAGATTAGAAATTCACCCCTGGCCTGGCATATATGTAGCTGATAAAAGTTGCCAGTAAATCCTGTCATAACTAGAAATCACTTCCTATATAAATTTCTAAAGCATAAAACTTGTGGGCCACATTTGGGTTGTACTGCTAGGCTTGTAAAGTCTCTAGTGGTCATTAGCCTAGTATACATCTGTGAACCTGATGCTGTCATAGGTTGTAAGTCACTTGTTGAAGTATTGAGTACATATGGAAACATTGCTTATTTTCAAAGTTACTAGCAAACAATGTATAATGTGAGATAAATGTGCATTTACAATGAATGCTTCTATCTCTCACCCTGGCATTTCAGAACAATACCCCTCAACAGCCATGCAAGTCTGTCAATTGTCAAAATATGAACATAAATTTGAAAATATGAATACTTATAGCAAACCGTGATTCATTTCTCTACTGCAGGACATCCTAGATTAACAATGTTAGTGCCATTTTGTTAGTAATCCTTGATCTTTCAGATGCTGCTTGTAATTAGCTGATAGTTCACTTAGTTAAATATGTCAAGACTCAAAAAAAAAAAAAAAAAAAAAATTCTGGACATCATAAGGAGCTATGGGTGTTAACTGTTAAGTATACAAAAAGGCACTACAGACAGTGATGAATTAAAGAGGGGCACTACAGACAGTGATGAATTAAAGAGGTATACAACTCCATAAAATCATTTAGTTGAAATCTGTGAAAGAACTGTTTTAAATTAAAATACATTACAGAATGCATATTATAGGAACTCAACCCCCCAACACATCCTAAATATTACCAACCTACTTGAATTCAAAAAACTGTTCAAAGACCAACTCACTAGCAACTGGCTCTGTTCCTGTACCAGCCCAGGCTTACATCACCCAATCCCACACCCAGACTTCTCTCTCAATTTCTTACTGTCACCCACACTTCCACCCCCCTCTTTATTAACCCAGAGTAGCAGAGCTAACAGCATCTACCAACTATTTAGACTAATATAACAACTACTACTATGTTCATTATTCACTGCTGTATGTTGTTACCACACCTATGCTGACATTTAAGGTCTACACCTGCCAAGAAAAAAAAAAGCGAAAAGAACCGTCTTTTACCTATGCAAAGTGCCTATTGTATAATCCAATGTACAACTCTTTTACTTGTCTTAAATAATGTTGTTTTATATATTACTGTAATTCTTTTGTAACTCTACATTGTAACTTTCTTGGAGCTTTTCTCCTCTGGCCTGCACTGAAAATGGGCTTCCACCCAGACGGACTATCCCGGTCAACAAATGTAAAATAAAAATAAATAAAAATGATCATACATAAATTGCTAAATGTAAAATTCAAAGTACAATAAAAATATCCATTTTATAACTGCATGGGCATGACACTCCTGGGCATGCAGTAATGTCTGTAGGATGCACAAAACTGTATGCCTAATTAAATACTTGTATGCACAAACAAATGTGCACATATGTACATTGAAGTATGCGTGCACATATCTAGAACAATCCAAAACTACATGGGTTACACATAGTGAGACAATTAAAACAAAAATGTATTTTCCATTAAATGAATGCTTTTTTCTTCTGTCACCTTCCAAACTTTTTAACTTATCTGAATAAGCACTGGCAGCTTAGTGGAGTTAGCAGCAGCAGCAGAAAAAGGACAGTGTGGTGACCAGAGGTTAGGAGGAGGACCAACAGTCATGAACGACAAAAGGTGCAGTTACACTGAATTTGTAAAGCAGAGTTTGGCCGCTGGCAAAAATATTTCACTCCATGTGCTTGACCTTTTCTAATTGTTATATGTAGTACCTTTTCAAAGGTTGTACTTTATTGTATTCAATTTATATATCAATGTGTTTTGTATGGCCTTTATTTTTGAATCTGTTTGGTGCTGACTTTGGAGTGCATATGTGGTGGTCATGTATTTTATCAGTTGAAAAGTAAAGAAGTCATTTTGCTCCATGGGTAGAGCTACTGTCACAACTCAGAAATAGTCCTAAAGCAGCTGTCCTGTCTTTTTTTAAAACAAGTTGTTGCACTCCATACATTTCTCTATACACAGGCACACATCTGTGTTTAGTACTTGGATTCTCTTTGAATCTTCTGCCTCTGTAGCTTGTTAGACTTTGCTATGTTGCTCAGAAACTTAATGTCATTCCCTGCATTACAACATCTGGTAGAAGAGGCAACACTTGAAGCTGAATGCCTCAAGAACATACTTTTTGTTGTTTTAGTTCAAATCTTGCTATGAGGTGGTGGGGAAGGCAAACCTACATTAGTGGTATAAGCTTTGACTGTCTGATATATTTTTGAGAAGCTTGAAAAAGATCAAGAAGTCCCTTCTTTGGTTTCAATTACTAGCACATCTTGGATTGTTCCCCCCCCCTTTAGTTAAAAACAGTGTCTGCCTGTGTGGAATCCATGTTCTCCCTATGTCTGCTTTGGTTTTCTGAGTACTCCATTTTCATTCCATCTCCCAAAAACATGTTGGTTGACCATTACATTGTCATATGTGTTGCATTTTACCCTTTACCTCTTAGCCTGTGTCATGGTTATAAAGGGTCTAAAGAGGACAAGTTCACTTACCTTCTTAACAAGTAAATACATTTAAAAAGGATATATTGTTGGCAGTGAGGTATGTCAGAAAGGACACATGTAAATTTAAGGGTTGACAGACTTGTTCTTTCAGTGAAACTGCTCAGGGAGGAAAAATGTAATTGCATATCCTGCTGAAAAACATATGGATTGTTGTGTAATAGACCAGTCAGCATTTTTGACAAAGTTGAGTGAACAAGCCTTAAGGTTCTTAAACCTGCACTCGGTTGCATTTTTCAGCTTGGCTCCCCAGTAGAATGTCCGGATTCTCTCCATTACTTATTTTGCTTTGAAGTTCTCACCTGGGTTGTAGAACCCTTAGAGTGGAGGTAAGAATGGCTTACTAAAGCCTACCAGATAGGCAGCCTTCCTAGAGAGAAATTCTGGTCTTACTGTAGGGCATCTTAGCATTGCTTTTATCATTACTGTTTTGGGATTCACTCAGAATGATTTGTCATATTTCCATCCCAAGGAAGCAACAGAGTTCACTTGCTCTTTTGTACAAGTCACTTCAAAAATCCAGTTGTCGTGGAGGTGTTTCATATTTTTAAAGTTGTGGTTGACCTCCTGTTTCATTCTTTTTTGGATTTGTGGTCACTTCAAAAATCTCTCTTCCAGTTCTAGCCCAGTGGTGCAAGCTTTTTGGGAATGGAGGAAAGTTTGACTTTGTGCAACCATGCTTGTGTGGATCAGACAGCTACTTCACACAAATCTAATTGAGACCTGGCTTTCCCACCTTCAGGAAAGTACTGAAGAAGCTGTATAACATGGTTGAATAAAGTGTATGCCCACCCAAGTGTTGCTAAAATTACTAAATAGGACCATACACATGAAGAGATGTTGATCTTACTTCATTGAATTTAAATGAGAGCGGCAAATATCACCATGAAGTTGCATGTCACCCAGCAGCTGATACTAGCAATACTGCAGTTAGGTTGAATTCTGTGCATCTCTTGTGGCTGGTGGATTACTTCAATAGAAACCTAAAGCGTTACATAGATTATTTGTTAAAAACATTTGTTTTTCCATTTGAGAAAAGCTGTCTGGAGGTAACAGATATGGAGATTCAATCTGTCGGTCTATACTTAATTTGTTGACTAAATTACACTATGCTAGTGGCCTCACTTCAGGGAAGACCCAAGATGGAATTTATGCTGCTGGGGGAAATTTGACCAGGGTATCTGGGAACTTCCTCTATTCTTTTATATAGGTGCTGTGGGATCATCTATATTCACTTGAGCTGCCACCAACTAATACAGACAGATGGGACTAATGTCTCATCTGAAGGATGACACTCGAGTGCTGACACCCATAAATGCACTTTTATAAGCATGCTTTAGTATATGTTTCAGCACATTTTATGTTTTTGGTAATCGATAAAGTGACACATAAGCATAAAGGTTGGAAGGAAAATCTGTTGTATGTGGAAAGAAATGTGGATTGTTAGATTGGACTGCCATTTTAAACCAAAGCTGAAGGGTTCTTTTTTACTGAATGGACTACTGGGTGCTGGTCATAATTTTTACAGCCACTGGAGGGCAGTAAAGATCAAGAATTTATACTGGCATTTACATTCTGAGCACTGTAATTTTTGTTTAGAAAATACAGTTTTATACATTTGTATATATTTGCTGATAAGGTCTGGATTACTAATGTATCTGAAATAGGGCCACTACATGACTTGTGCTAGTTCATTTATGGTGTCATTTTTGGTGACATTTTTTGTATATAAATTCAAAACTGAAGTGTTTGAAACAGATTCTGCTGAAGAAGATGTTATAAGCATTGAAGCCAGTTAATTTCCTTGAATGCTTATCAATTAATTTAATTAAAAGAATTGGAACAGCTTTTCATTGTGCTGGGTCAACATTTGTGCTGAGCAGAAGTAGAAAACAAAGCCTAAAATGTTTGTAAAGATGTGCATGGAAGACCAGACAGCAGCTGTACTAGTGTATATAGACAATACTAGGACAAGCAGTAGATGTGGTGAAGATCTCTGTACCAGAACAACCATTGACTGCTTTAGCTAAAAGATTCTGGACTTTTTTTTTTGCACTAGAACATGATACAGTGCATGAGCCATTTGGAAGAACAGTTGTTTGACTGTTTTTATTTTCTGCATACATCAAAAGGAAGAAGGTTGTCCGACTTTAGAAATATTTCAGCCATTGTAAGATAAGATCACAGTTAGCTGGTCATTTCCAAGATATACAGGAGGCCTTCTCTGCTGTTTTAACAGTGAGGCAAGTTTTTGAACAGACTGATTGAAAGCCATACTTAAACTATTCTTATGAAGAAAGTATGGTTTGATCCTTGAGAATGTAGTCTGAATGGGCATCTTGTGCAGAAGGCCCTGAAACTTTGAATCCTTCTGGTGAAATTTAATGGCCCCAAGAAGAATGGTCTTATTAGAGTGACTGAAATCTATTGAAGATAAGAGTCCTAACAGAATGTGAAAGCTGATTGCTTTTCAAAATTGAGTACCAGAGGCACTGAGTTCATATGTAGTTTGCAATGTACGATTGCCCTAAGTAATAGCTTGATTGTTTGTTGCGCTAAGGAAATGCTGTACAGAAAAACAGAGAAATTAGAGGGCATCTGAAGTGTAATAAATCAGTTCTGTCAGTCCTGCAAAGAGACTGAAGCTGACAAGGTTGTTTAGTGTTAAACTGAATAGGCATTTTTTGTCACTTTGTAAGGGGATCTGGTTAGATGGCTGGCTTTTGAGCAGCCTTCAAAACCTACAGAGTAAAGATTAACTTAAGTAACCAAACACTGAGATGTTAGCTTATTATCCTACTGTGATGGTGCTTTCTGAATTGGGATTAGATAAATGTCAGCACTTTTCTGTTCAACCTTTAAATGCTGGTAGACCTTTGAGAGGAAAGGGGGAAATGTTTACAGGAATATTCCTTTCCACATTAAGGACAATGCGTCCACCCCTTTTTCTGTTTTGCTGGAAAAAACAAGCCAGGATAGAAGCCATAAGTCCTATGCAGAGAGGTTAACCTTTGGTGCCCCTTAGAGTGTGACGATGATGATTGTGGCCCAGTAAGAGGCTAGAACTATGAGTGCAACGTACACACACAACTCCCATCCGGTATGGATTGGCACAAGAAAAATGTGGTGGATTTCTCCCATATGCAGGCTTGAGACCTCTCGTCAGTGAGGGTTGGATCTTGGTCCCTCATTTGCTCTGACACTGCAATGCTGTTAGTCTGACATGATGAGTATTGCAGGTGGAGTTGCTGCTCCTCCAGGGCATACAGACTGTTCTTAGTCCATTTTCATTTAGTTTATGCTAGCAAACCTGCAGTTTGAAGTAGTCCATATAGGCAGCATATGCACAATTTACACCGAAGATGTGCATCAAACACTGGAACAAACCAGCATCTGACCTCCAGATGGAGAGGCATTGTCCATTACTCCAGGAAGCAGGGACATGTGCCTGACAGTGAGTAAACACAAAGAGAAGTGATGACATTGAAGCATTGGATAGTGCATTGCCAGCTGGAGGGAACTTCTATACAGACATGTTCCAAAAGTAGAATAAAGGTAGGTGTAACTGTACCTTGCAGATGGAAAAATGAATGTGCCGGAATCTTGTCTTCTAAGGAGACTCAGAATGCCAGTGTTTTTTTGCCATTTCTAAGTGCAGGATGGCTTTGTATCAGAGTTTCTGTCCTGATGAAGATGGGTCTGCAGTGGAACCAGGAACAGATGCATCCCTTTTCACATATGTAACAATACTAGCCAGGTCAACGTGAAGTCCAGATGCAGAACAGTCTGTTGTGAAGGAGCTAGTAGGAGGGTAGTCATTAAGAACCATGACATATTGTTGGAATTTTACCTTCTCCACCACTACCACCGTAAGACGCTTGGTAAGCATTTAGGGACAGAAAAGAACTAAAGGAACCTCCAAAATCTTGTACAAGGCATACATTATATTGCTTGACACCATCCATTCAGTTCCACTAGCAAAGCTGCACTTGCTTTGAAAATGACACCCAAAGCATGTTTTGTTTTTTTACATGAAGTTTGGTTTTATTACTTTCAATATCTAATCCTTGCAAAGCATTTTTTTTTACCTGTCCTTTCTCCAGAAGATCATAATCTACTGCCTGTCCTGTGCAATGGTTTCCCACGTGAGGGACTGCATAAATAATCAAATGGTCTGTAGCCTGGTTGTTACTTTGTAACATCTTACTTTGAATATAGCTGTGTATCTTGAACTTTAATAGCCATATTTCCCTATTTGGGGCTGTGACATGATGGCTGTGGATAGAGAATAGTAGCCTTATGCTTCATCTGCTTCTTCTGGTAACGGCCTTCTTGCGAGTTGATACTGGTTAGAGACAGAAGAAAGGTATATAGCTCATCTACAGACAGGAGAAAAAAATCTCCATTTTACAGATTCTTATGCATGTCTTTTGTATCTCTTGACTATAGGGGACTTTTCCCTTTACAAAAGCTGTAAGACTGCATTGTTTTGCCTCTTTATGGAGATTGATGACAAATGCACCTAGGCTTCCTTATAGGGACAGATGCCTGATGAAACCACAATGGCTTTTGCATCAGAAGTGCAATTGGTGGCTGTATGAGCATGAAGGGCTGTGCGATTTCCTAGTGATGGTCAGAGAAATCATTTACTGTGCTTGATGGGAGGGGCTGAAGCTTCTTGCTGGCAAAATACCTTGTGGAAGTCGGGGACAACCAATGCAGGCACACCATTGCATGTACCTTTTGGCTGGGAAAACCAGGTGTCCATAGGGAGGGGGGGGAAAATTACTTATGTCACTCCTAATGACTGTCTAAATGACAGCTCAGTTGATCCTCAACCCTGTGATGGTGGAATGAATGGTCTGATTGGCCAGCACAGGCAACAGGGCCAAAGAGCATAAATGAAAACATGCACCTCTCCGTATGGCAGCTTAACTTAATAGCTTTGGGTAGAAACTTCTGTAGTGAGCCAGTTGTGGGGTACACTACAAAGGAATTTTATTTATTTATTTATTTTTTACACAGTGCTGTTGAGGATCTGGCAGAGACTAGAACTGGGCTGTATAAGAAAAACAACGTCTGAAAAGCAAAGGTGAATGAAAGCAGACATAAGCCAGCCTTGGTAGCAACTGGTTACTTGACGATGTTGGCAGGGAGGATGGATGTGCCCATCTTAGAGGATAGGGGTTGGTGGCGGTTGTGAGCTGTAGCAGTCTTTGGAAGAAGGAGACAAGCCACATTATTGGATTGAAGCTCATGGGTTGATGTTTGTGAGATTTGTACTAAATGGAGGCCATTTCAGTCTGTCTTGGATTTCTGTCTAAAAGAGTAATTAGATCCATCATGTACAAGTAATTCATCTGTTATGGGGTGGGTCTTGAGTTTAGATTCTTATCGGCAGAAGTGAAGGCATCAGAGAATCCATACAGGTGATAGGGCTCATAAAGTCTCAACATTTTCTGAAGTAGACATTAAAATTATTTCTGAAAGAGGAAAAAAGGGGTTTCATCCAAGATTGTCACCCTGAAAGCTTCTGTAAATGAAGGGTCTTATGCAAGATGAAGACAGTGCATGCACCTTTTCTGTCAGAAAGATGAGCCTGAAACTGAAAACAAAAACTGTCTTGCATATGTTCTTGCTGCTAGACCCATTTTATTGTTTTTCAATTTGCCTATTTTACTTTCTCTATTTTATGAAACAAGGCCATAGCTGAAAATGGACAAATAGGCACTTTGTCTGATGTACCTACATTCAAATAAAAAATAAACTACTTTATTTCTTCTGACTGTTGCCATGGATGACTGGTATTGCAGAGCAACTTTTCCTGGTGGTCTTGTAAGTGGTTTCTGTACCACTAGGGTTCTCCAGAACATCTGGTGAGGAATAATCCAGTGAACACTTTTGCATGAGAATAGTGACACATGCCGTGGGCTGTGAGTACTAGGGAACTGTACCTGAACAGGGGCAAGCCAAAGGTTGTGGTTTCAGTAATGGGCCTAGTGCTGGTATAGAATCCAGGCTGCTATGTACCTCTTTCTATGTGTTGCTTGCTTCATTATGTGCTTTACTGTACATCTCAAATTGCTTTATTTTTGATCAGGTTGTCAGTCATCAAGAAGCTGGGGAAAGGGGGCCAGTGAAAGTTTTGAGTGCTGATGGAAAAAGTTTGCAGCCTTGCTGAATGATTAAATGACAAGGGAGGAAAGTGCTCAGAGGCAAAAGTTCCATGAAACTGGAAAACGTGCTCCTTGGCTGTGGTTTGTCTGTAAGGGGAGGACAGCATTAGGCTGGCTGCCTTGTAAGCCTGAGGTTTGTTCCCAAGTGTGAGGACCAGACAGACATGTTTCATTATGTCAAGAAGTCTACAACCTTTAGAAAGGCATAGATTTGATGGATGTTTTGTTAGACTAGGATATACAGGGAGAGGGGGCAGTGAGAGTTACTGGTATAACCTTGGAGTTGGCCACAGAACTCTTAGACCTGGCTCCAGATCACTCACTTACCTTCTGACCATGTCCTTAAAGTTGGCATATTTTCCCTGGGATGCTCATTTCCTTTCTGAGAGGTGCTGTTTTCATAATTGTGCAAGTGCTGAGTGACATTATGTGCTTTAAGCACAAGTTGATTTTTTCAGCATGTGGCATTTTTGAAGTACAGATACTGTCAACAGTTGGGAAGGGTTCAGACCACAGACACAAAATTGGACAGTCTTTATTTTGAAATGTAGCACATTGGCACTTGATAAGTTTAGATTGAGTGCTGTAATGTCATAATTGAAGGTCGGCTCTTTTCTATGACCACTGCTGTAATAGAAGATTTGAAAAGTGAATGTCAGGAAAGAATTGGAAATTCCATTTCTCTTATTCAAATGCAGGGATACTGTCTTGGACCTGAGGGGTCATTGCCCTTTGAATGCAGGGCTGAGTATATTTTTCAAAAGCCAGGTAAGGGACACAGAATAAGAGCAAGTATTCGGAAGTTACCACCTGCAGTGGACACTCAAAGTAAGAGGTGAGTAGAAAGTTGAGATGTCTCTGCCATCGGTAGTACCAGGCTGTTTTACTTCCATAATCTTTGTCTTACATTAATCTCTATTAATGAAAACTGTTCTACGTGTTATTCCATAGTTCTTCAGCCTTTTTTGGAATGACTGAAATATTGTCTCTCTAACAGTTGTTATTTCTATGTTAGGCTTGCATCTGGAGAATTTTGTCAGTGAAGACTTGGGCAACACCAGTGTCCAAGTGTTGCAGGGAGAAGTGGTCGTGGAAATACAGAACAGCAAAAACTACTCTCTGAAAGAAGGTGACAAAATGCAGGTGAGACGCAACGGTCAGGGTAAGATATGGGTACAATAATGATGACGAGCAGCAACTGTTACAGTAGTTTTTTATTAACATTACGGGTCTCTCATTCTTCACTTTTAACTTACTTAATTTTATCTGAACAGTAAGTTTCCTTTTTGAGAAATAATGTGTCAGTTCACAGAAATATGTTGAATGAACTAGAAGTATAGGGCATATAGGGAGCATGTTGTTGAATGTAAGCCAAGAATATTTGTACCACTGGTGTGGCTAGCCAGTAAAAATGGTCAAGGAGTGAGACGAACTAGGTTATATAGTTAACTGTAGTTAATATTTCGGAAGAAATCAAATTATATGTAGAATGATGAGAGGATAATTTAAATGTCACTTGAGTTAAGGATGACTGAGGCAGAGGGGTTAGCATATATGCTTACATTCTTTCTGTTTTGTATTTGGTGTAGCTTCCAGCAGGAGACTACCACAAGGTCTATACGGTGTCTGAAACACCCTCATGTTACATGTACATCTACGTCAACACTACCGATGTAGCTTTGGAGCACAATTTCACCAAACTTCATGAACTGAGAGAGAAGATAAAGAATGGTACTGGTAAGGTACCTGTAGGGTCTTGGGACAAGGGAGGTGGATGCTACATCAGTGCTTATACGCATGCTTTGTTTTTTCCTTCTAAATGGAAAAGACCTTTTATGCATAAGGTCCTGTTTTCAGGGATTGACAGGAGCAAATAAAGTAACTTGCTGATTAGGTGTTTCACTTGGTCAAAAAAAAAAAAAACGTAAAATAAAATTACCTGATATTATTTTTGCATTTGAATAAGCCATCCAGCATGCCTTATCTAAGGTTTGCACCCTAGCCCATCTACACCACTAAGATCACATAGCCAGGGGAGGTGCCCATTTCTCGTTTTATGAAGAAGAGTAGAGAGGGAAGTAGCAAGAAGAAAGTGTGAACTGGAACGATGTCTAGGTAAGGAAGTGGGACAAATAAACATACAATGCAAACAAAGCCTGATGGGGGGGATATAGAGAGAGATTCTTAAGTGATTACTAGGCTGTTGTTCCCAGGGGGCTTTAAGTGTAGCCGATTCCTTTTCTATCCTTCATAAAATGAGAAACATACCTGGACCTTCCAAAAAGTATACCCTTCTGCCCCCCTACACGTATCTTCCCTTCCTGTTGTCCTTTTGTGTATTCCTATACTTGCTCATCCTCATTTCTGCCTGCACTATTTCCCCATTTCCTCTTCATTTATATTTCAAATGACTTGGCAGTTTGCTTCGGTGTCCTTGTATATTCTGCCATCAGTGACCAAGTGACAGATAATGGAGCACTTTGTGCTTGTGAACATGCACAGCATTAAGACTACCTGTCTGACACTTTTTCTTGGGTCACATGGAGACACACAGTGCAGATTATCCAGCAGCATGCTTAATACCATTATTTTGGCTTTAAAGTTTCATTATGTAACCTGTTGCCACCGTGACTGTATCATATCAGCATCAAACCACTTTGCACTAAATTCTTTGTGATAATTACCACTGTGCAGTTGTATTGTGCTTTCTTCTCAATAGATGCATGAGAGGTCAACCGTGAAGAAATGTGGACTGATAGGGGGTAAACAACTGATGATGGGCAATGCTAGATTACAAATAGGAGATGGGGAGTAATATAAGGATGGAAACTCAATGAAGGGGATAAGGAGGGGGTATGGAAACCAGCTTTGCCTATCTGTCTTGGGGAACTCACCAGATGTTGGTCAACTCAATGGCTGACATTTTGGGTGAGCACCATTTCTGGTGGTCTAGTGGAAAGGGCTGTCCATGTGACTTTCTCAGTTACACAAGGAGACTCATTAGGGTGCCAGTGGTGTGCATCCAGCATAAATTCCATCTGTGTCCTCACCAATTACTGTACCCCCCAGGAGGACTCCTCAAGATTACTTTGAGATGAGGAGCCTTCATTACCCCTTTGCTTTGAATATGGCTATACAGACCATCAGCAAGCTCTCCATCTCACCCTTCCACAGGGTGACTTTGAACACCATGCACAGAAGCAGGCCCTGAGGACTGAGTGGTAGGAGTGGAGGTCTGTGCAGATACTGCTACCTCACCACAGTGTGTACCACACCAGTCTTGTAATAAAAGAAAATGAAAGGGAGAGAGAAACAAATGATATAACAAATGCACAAATTTGTATCTGTGTATTGCTCTTTTTTTAAACCAGTAGGATACAGGCAGCAGTACGCTATGCCTGTCTCACATCTTGGAGAACCTATCTCCTCGGCTGCTGGAAAGCATAAAACAAATAGTAATTGCTACAGCATATTCATGACAACTGAAGGCAGTTACAGCTACAGGCAGTAAGTTATTGTGTACTGCCGATCAGTTATAGAATGCTTGCAATAATATCGTGCCTTCCTCTGCTAGAGCAGGTCCAGGTGGCACCTCTGCTAGTCACTGTACTTGTGTCTGCACTGCTTGCCAGAGTGGATGATGCCACTGACATCACTCAGCACTGTGGCAAGCTGGTGCTGGGCATCAGTTTTATAGAGGGAGGCATCCCTCATACTCCCCCAGCAGATGTTGGAAGATCTTGATTTTCTTGCTGCACCATGTGGGAGCCATGCCAAACTCCATGTCTGAAAAGGCTGTGTCCACTTTGCAAGTCTGAATGAGGAGAATGATGGCAGCCCAGTGCACAGAGTCGCACATAATAGATGCCACATGATGCTCATCACCAAGCACTACTGCAGCATGATACAATGTCATACTGTCATGGCCAAGTGGTATTACAGGTTTCATAGTGACTGTGCATGTGACCTTCAAGTCCAAGAATGGGCAGACTCCACCATCATAGCTCTAACTGTGACTGATAATGAATCACAGTACAGTTGTGTTTCAGGCAGCCATGCTAACGCAGCTCTTTAGTATAATTACACCATTACAAGGCCTGTTTGTGTGATAAAAAAACATGGCATTGCAGGCGACTGTTATGATGAGCAACTTGGAGAGTCAGAATGTAGTAGATGTAAGTGTACTGTTATACAGACATACTGACAGCAAACTACTACTGGTAATGGACCTCGGGACTTCAGTGACCACAAAAGGGTACACGGAGGCAACAGATAAGTGAGTAGTGGAGTGCATGGGGTAACAGTGCAGGGCATAACAGAGGAGTGACACATTAGGGGTGCCAAAGTGGCAGGGCACAGGTGCAGTCTTGCTACAGGGACTCAGTTTGACAGGGCACAGAAGACAAGGCAGGACAGGTTGCAGCCCTTCAGCGCACAAGGAACAATGTCTGTTCATATTACTGTAGTGCTTTGTAGGGTTCTTGAAATTGTACCATATGTATGCACAGACTGCATGATGTGTTTACAAGGGATGTGAGACCTTGAGGACACTGGATGTACACTGCAGTTAGCACAGTTCCAACAGCATTGCTGATATGCCTACTGCTGCCACACTGTAGCACAGTGTCTGAATAGGGACACCATAGTAGCACACTGAGTTGTGGCCACCTAAAGAGGGCTGGTATCAATACTAAGACAGTTGTCTGGTGGTATGGACAGCCATGTTTAGACACTCTGATCCATAGGCCCCAGGGCCGATATCCTAGTACCTACCTATGAACCTATATAATTTTCTTGGGTGGCAAAAGCCAGGGTACCTTTTTGGCTGGGCTTGTATTAGCCCCAGGGCCAATAGCCTAGTACCTACCTATGAACCTATGTATGTGTAGTCACAGGTGAGTAACTTATTATTGGGCCAAGGGAATGACAGTAGCTAGAAACAATCACCATACCAGAAACAGAGGTACTAATACAGGGTGACTGCACACATGGAAATCATATCCTTTAAGAGTGAAGCAGGTAAGACCTTCTCAGACCAGGCATGGGGACGAACTGTGGCAGAGTATTAGTGCAGAGAGGAACTTTAATAGGACAATAATACAGGTACATCTTAGACTCGCTGATATGTTTCTGTATACCAAGTCCATGGGAGCGGAAATTGCCAGAAACCAGATGGATCACGTTGATGGACCATCAATGCAGAGGCATTTCATAGATGTAAAAGAATTGCTGGTGGAGAGGACCCTCATGCCTGCTGATGGCTTGGATGTTGGTGTTGAGCTGTAGATGACAACTTGTGTGTTTGCTAAGCATAAACCAGATTATTGGTAATATATGTTATAACTGTACGACACAGACTTCCAACAGTGAAAATGTGGGTAAGTGGCCATGCTATGAGATAGATGTTTGTTACATGATCACATGTCAAGTTGACGTCCTCACCATTGAAGAGAGCACCTCACTATCCACATTGTCCATGGCTACCTTTGCCCTGGCTGTGGACATATCCCATGGTTGTGGTGTGGCTGATATGCTTCTGACTCCACCTTGGGTGCACCCTACTGAGCAAGCCATCAGTGTCCCATTATTCAATCCCATCACACACTTTTTTTGCCCTTCTGCAAGCAAAACATATCAGTGGCTGTTCAGAGTAATGAGTGTGGAAAGGCTTCTAGAATTTCAAATGGGGGAGCAGGGTTCCCTTTACACACTGCCTACATGGCACACCAACCCCATGGACAAAATTCCATTAGTTCTGAAATTTCATGACCATGTTTTACACCCGGCCACCCTATCACTGGAAGATGTGA
The DNA here is from genome assembly GCF_019279795.1 of Protopterus annectens. Classification (NCBI taxonomy): domain Eukaryota; kingdom Metazoa; phylum Chordata; order Ceratodontiformes; family Protopteridae; genus Protopterus; species Protopterus annectens. The sequence goes on from NC_056743.1 coordinate 1,321,927,644, forward strand.
TCCACAACTCCCTCAACCACCTAGCTGTGTATGTGTCTGCTGTATTCAGAGCTGGATCATGTTCAAATGGGACCCTAGGAAGGGTAATGGATCAGGTGTGACTAATAATGCTGTATTGTTGCAGCATACACCTGCAAGAGTCTACACAGCTGGGTCATGGACAAATGGGGCCCTATGCAGGGTAATGAATCAGGCCCCTGCCAGACATACCAATATCCCATTACCTGGTTGCCCCCCCCCCCATTACCATAAATACTGTTCAAACATGTTGGTGTACATTCTGTTTTCTTCTTTACATTTATAGTCATCACATACATTTGGATTTACACTTTACAAAAAAAAAAGTCATTTTCTAAACAAAACAGTTTCACATTAAAAAAGATGACATGAGAACAGGAAACTTTGCTTCCATTGAAAGTTTACATTTGGTGAGCATTATCAGGCAACCCATTAAACTAGAAGATTCACACCGGGATTCATACTCAAATATGTAGTGAATTAGTAATTAGAATCTGTGTGAAGGGTGTGGGAATTCAAAAGACCAGTGTGTAATGCATTTGCTGAAGCCTACCGAACATTTGTCCCTTTTCAGGAGCAACCTAGGAGTAATGTGTGGTGAAGTAATTGGAGAGTATGAAGTCTGAGTTCAATGTTAATATTTTAGCTGTGAATACATTTTAATGTATTTTGTTTTTTGCAGACGTGTGAAGTGCACTGTGTTTGGGCTACAACTTGGTTCAAATGAGTAAAGCTGTGAGCTGCTTTCCATAGTACATGGTTCAGTTCCCTCCGTCATTTGTCTTCTTTGCGACTCTGCCAAGTTATTCACAGTTAAGTATTAAACACACTGTCAAAGTTCAACAGAGCAAGGAAACCAAGGATTACATCTAGAGAACATGGCTCATATGATAATGCAGCTGTACAAGAGTCTGTTTCCTTCCTTTACACAAGTACTTCATAGGTAGTTACTGGGCTTGCAGTCCAGGGAACCATTGAGGAGACTAGCCCAAATTTCCAGTTGTCCCATATCACTGCCTAGTTAAGTGACTTGCTGAAGAACGGGCATAAACAGGATGCAAAATCAGAGATATTCTGCAAAACAGAAGACCGATAAGAACAGATTACTCTAAATCAAGTTGGAAAAAAAAGGTTTTGCCTGAAAAAAGCGTGTTGATTTAGAGGACTAGTGCTCTTACCTGTGGTACTGAAGGTACAGGGTTTGAGACTGAGCGAGTTACTTAACAAGGCACCCTGTATACTGGGTCATTTCACACACATGCACACACACACATTCATACTCAGAGTTCCTGTAAACAGCAGCACATAGTTTCAGTCACTTTACCACAGAGGGCATCCATTCCCACTCTGTTTCAAGATATTTTAATTTCTGAGCCCAATTAAGTGAATATTTTTGTGTGCATGCAACAGCTCTTTCATTGGCATGTATTTAAGCCAATGAAAATGGAGCTGTTGCATGCCAAGCAGCAGTGTGATTTTTTTTTTAATATTCTGTGGCTGGGACCCCTAGCTAGCACTGGACCCTAGGCAGATGCCTAGGTTGCCTTGTGCTGGATTTGGCCCAGACTCATGCCACTGTTATTTCCCAAGCATTGGTTATTTTATGGTTAGGATTTGTATTTCAGTCAATTCAGCACATCATGACCTTATGAAACCTTAATGAGCAATTCCTCAAGGGAGTGATGTACCTTAACTTGCTTTTTGAAGACTTCTTTCTTTGGGACTTCAGTTTCATGACTGACCGACTTGGTCTTCCACCTGTTAAGCCATGTGTTTTGACAGATATGTAGTCTTTTCTTGGTAGATGTTTTTGGTAGCTGTTCTCTTCACTTGCAGAATCTCAGAACTAGGCCTTGATTTTCTAAGGAGACTTAACTTGGCCATTTACAATTCCATCATGGCTGACAAATGCTTTCCTCCAAAAGTGATTTTGTATCTTTCCCTTAACCATTCCATTCATCTCTGTGTTTTCTTTCCAGTGGCAGACTCTGGGTAGGACATTTTGCCCTTTATATCACTCGTATCCTTGCCAGTTCAGATTTTTCCTGAAGCATGGTGTGCATGTGTAGCTGGAGACCCATTAGCCTTTGTGTCGTTTACACTGAGGGGAGAAGGGCCTGGCTACACAAGGCTTAACAAACCTTAGTGTTATTGTTATGATCTTTTATTTTTTGAGGCATTTAACAGTTCTTTGGCTAGTGAGGTCAAATGTCACTCCACCAGAGGAATGTGGTTGCTTCCATTACCTGCTACAGGAAGATTTCTTGACATTTGTACACTGTCAGCTTGTAGTATCACCAAGTGCTGATGCTGCCTGACCTAAGATTCTAAGAGTCCATCAATCCTTGGTGCTTCGTTGCTTCAGGAGTCTTCCCTTCTTAGCTCTTCGACTTAAATTCCTCTGGCTTCTGCATCCATTCTGAGTTTTTTAATGCTACTCTGTATTCTTTCCAAGCATTATCCATTGAAGAGCGTCTCTAATTAAGATGGCAGATATGTCACTACTCTACATATCGCTGAAGAAAAGGGGCATACCAAATATTCAAACAAATGTTTACTAAGATTTAGGAACAAATCCCTAATTAACATAACCAAAAGTAAGAACAGTGCTGGTGACTCCCTGTATCCTAACTACATTGCTAAAATCTGGAACACTATGATCCCTTAATATAAGGTCAACATCCAACAAATTTACCCTTAAACCTTCTCAAATCCCACCTACATAGTTCATGGATAAGTACGTGCACTGACCAGGCTAAAGCAACTACTCTGACTCAGGTTATGCAAACTTAACACAATGTTTCTCTTTCTTACAAGTCACCCTGATTCTACAGCTTTTCAAGTTTCTTTATTTGGAAGTCCATCCCTGCCTAGTGTAATCTTTTCACCTAATTGTTTCCCAGTGCAGTTGTGTTAACAAGTCAGTTAATCACACCGCCCTTCTACGTTTTCCTTTCATGAAATGGCAGTTCTGCTACATGCATACAACAATCTCTGTTATTGTATTAAGTTGAGAAGTTGTATGATATGACAATTATTTTTGACTGTATTAAGCTATTCTCTAAATTTATAACGTGTATATCTAGGTCTGTCTGGTCTTCTACTGCCTTAAGTTGAGCTCTTTTTCCAGAAAAATGTGTGTATTGATGTTTTATACTATTTGTAGTTGTACTGGACTTTCTTCCCGGGCCTCCAATAAAACTGTCCAGACGGACTTTCCCAGTAAACAAAGGTAAAAGAAAGTAATAAATAAAATAATTGTTTAGAACATGTTAGAAGAATAGATATGTATCACATAGAATACCATTTGTTTGGGATCATCTTTGTCTCCACATAAAACAAAATATTTCCCTTAGTCTATTCAAATGTAATCTGGACAATGGATGGAAAACAGCAAATTCACCCCTGGTTTAGCACCCTTGTCTCTTATGGATAGGGATAACATGCAAATGTTCTGCTGGCGATGGGTTATTGGTACTTTATAGTACAAGAGTTAAAAGTTTCATGGAATTGTCTGGCTAGGCTGGTATTCTAGGCCAGGCTTCTAAAGATCCTCACAGATCAGTGGCCTAGTAAGTGCCTATGAACCTTTAAAGGACAGGGTTCTCTATGTCCTGTGTTGAAAACTGAAATGACTTCATCTAGAAGAATAAATACAGTGAGTTTTCATCTTAGTAGCACCCCCAATCTCCCTGCCTTTCTTTGATGGTGTTACACAGGCTGTTGAAATTCTCCATAGACTGGCTTGTGACTTTACTTTCATCCAGAATCTTTGGAATGAGTCTGTTGGTGAGAAAGAGAAACTGTCCTGATTCATCTGATTTGATGGATGTCATCATTAAGGAATCTGTTTTTTGCAGTCTGGATGTATCCTGATCTTGTTCTCAGCAAGGTAAATGAGCTTTAAGTTGTCAGCTTAGAATAAATATGTCATGACTAAAGGTCCTGCAGCAGACTTCTGTTTGTCTTTGGTCCATCATTGGTCCCAGAGGTCACAGTACCTTTTCATTTTGTGACGTAATAGAGAGTCTGATATTTTGGAAATGGTGGACAAGAAGTTAAGCTTCTCTGCCATGGTGATGGTTAGTTTCCTTTCTCTCTCCAGGTTCCAGTCCTGATAATTGGATCAGATAATATTGAAAGTGGCAGCCCGTCCTTATTCTGGAGTTAAAAAGTGTTTATGTACTACCCAGAGTTTCTGCAGTGAGCCTCCATGTAACCCCATCTAGTTTTGTTTTATGCTGATGCTGTAGCCACCTTAGACTTTGTGCCTTCCCCCACAGTAGCATTAAGAAGGCTCTCCTCCCCAAAGGATGAGCCTAAGTAGGTAACTTCCCCCACAGTAGCATTAAGAAGGCTCTCCTCCCCAAAGGATGAGCCTAAGTAGGTAATCAAGGATACTTCTTTCTTGGGAGAGGTCCTTTTTGGATATAATTTTGAGGGTCTGTTTAATGATATTCAAAGAAGGAAACAGGAACTAACCATTGTTGAAAGATCTTTGATGCTCTCAAGCTCCTTCTGCTTATGGGAGATGAGATCTAGAAGTCCATTTTTAGGAGCCCAAAAATAACTGCCATCGTGCAGTACTGCCTTAAGTTGCACAGGAGGGTCACAATGCCAGCCCAGCGGTTGCAGTCTTGATTGCTGTATGGTACTCTATATTGGGATGGGGGGAGGAAGCGTTAGTTCTGATTCCCCTACCTTGGCATTTCAGAGTAGTCAACAAGCTTTGGGTACCTCTACACAGAAATTGTACCATTGAAGTGCCAAGCTGTCTTTTTAGAGTTTTTGGGACAGGCCTAGACCCCCTTTCAAGGGGACTGTGTAGACTATTATTCTTAGCAACATTGGGTTCTGCCATACCATGTGTTGGTTCCAAATGGGTTGGGAGGCCTCTATCTCGCCTTGGCCCACAGGAACTTCAAGTACATCGCGTGCATGTGTGCATATGTGTGTGTGTGCATGCATGTGTGTTTGTAGATATATAGATAGTTATCTATCTATAATTCTGTCTACATACGTGTGTGTGTGTGTGTGTGTGTGTGTATGTATATATGTGTGTGTGTGTGTGTGTGTATGTATGTATATATATATATATATATATATATATATATATATATATATATATATATATATATATGTGTGTGTGTATATGTATATATATATATATATATATATATATATATATATATATATATATATATATATATATATATATATATATTACTGGATGTTCTTCGTGTTTCACTGTTGCAGTCATTACAATTGGGTTATCCTGCTGGCAGGCTACCCTCAGTGGGCCTGAATTCCGAAGTCTAGGTCCGGCGTCAGTTGCTGTCGCCTCTTCCCTGACATCAGTGCGCCAGGGGTATAAAAGATCCAGCCAATGCCATTGTCTTCAGTCTTTCTTGCCACACGGTGCCCGAAGCAAAAGCAGTTTGCAAGTGCCGGTCGGCCGACTCCTGAGTTTTTCAAATTCGAATTTCAGATCCAAAGTCTTCATTAAAGCTAAGTACCCCGTTGGGGAAACTTTCTTCTTGCTCCAGACCGATGTCAGAAAAAGTTAATTGTATTTCTTGTGGGAAGCAAATACCTCATAAGGATTTTCATTTTTACTGTATTCCTTGCCTAGGCCCTGACCATAACGTTGCTAGTTGTCAGTTTTGTGCTAAATTTAACCAACGCACTATAAAGCGTCGGTACGGTTTTGCATTCCATTACTTTGGCAGAAGATTTAGTTATATAATGCCATTGGAACAGTCGACTACCGGAGTTTATAAAAAGTGCAAAGAAAAAGAAAAGGACAGGCATCTGAGATCCAAAACCGACGACAAGGCTTCTACTAGGCCTGTCGCCAGTTCTCAGTGAGGCGCTTTTGCAGCCCCTGACGCCTGCTACCTCAGAGCCACAGGCCACTTCTGACTCCCATGTGGAGCCGACAAGGCCTCTGGAAACTCAAAGTATTGGACACTCGGAAACTATTCCCTCAGATGGGTCCGGAGCCACTGAGCAGGCATCAGCTTCTGAGGGTGTTTTCAAGCCTACACAGTTGTATGTAAAACCTACTTCAGCTTCAAAGGCAAAGACTAATGCAGCTCTAAAGACAAAGAAACAAGTACAGCATTCTCCTGGTCAGGCCTCCATGCCTAAATAACAGGTGCTTAAAATGGCCGAAGACCTTATTACTTGATCAGACGTTCCCATCCCCCTCCTGATAAGAGGCCTAGGCAAGAGTTAGAATATGAATCTTCAGACCAGGTTTCCATTTCCTCTTCCTCCTGTGAACAGGAATATTCCCTTCCTCCCTATGAGGATTCTGATGCTGAACAATCTATCCCTTCAGCCTCTCCTCCTGAGGATTATTCTTTTGGGGAGACGCTGCATACTATGAGGGAGCATTTCCACTGGGAGAGCCAAGATTACTCAGAATCCAAGAAAAGGCTCAGAGACTTCCTTTTATTGCCTCAGCACAGGCCCCTTACTATCCCACCTGTTTTAGATATTGTAGATGTATTTTCAGTCCAGTCTATCTCCAGACTCTTTACATCCAGCTCCTGTTAAGCCAGACAGATACTATAGGGTTCCGGATTCACATAAATTTCTTTATAAAAACCCTGCTGCTGACCCAGAAACTATCTCTCAGGGTCCCAAAGGGGTCAAGGCTTCTACTGAAAAAAACCCTTTCCCCTCTGATAGGGATTCTAGGGCCCTAGACAGATGGGGTAAAAAGATTTATACTTCTGCTACCTTGGCTGTAAGAGCCTTAAATTGCCAATTTCATATGCTTAAATATCAGCAATATCTTATGTCATTGCTTAAACAGAAAATGTCAACAAATTCAGAATGTGCAGACAACAAAGAAATGCAGGATATATTGCATGCAGATGAACAAGTTGGAAAGCATACTTTGCAATGTGGTTTTGATTCTCTAGAGGCCTCTTGCAGGGCTGCTGTTACAGGTTCTGTCATTAGGAGGCATGCTTGGTTAAAAGAACAGAATCTGCCTGATCATGTTAAAGCAAAACTATTAGATGCTCCATTACAGCATGATACTTTGTTTGGTGTTAAAGAAAATGGAGGACAAAGCTAAATCTATGCAAACAGTCAAGGATTTCTTGCAGGTACAGCCTCCCAGATTTAGCAGGAATTGGCCTACAAAGAATTGGCCCTTTCCAGTGTCCGATAGGCCACAAAGAGGCAGATACAGACTCGACAGAGGCAGATTACAGCTCCGAGGCTCATACAGGCCTAAACAATGGGGTGCTTCTACCTCCAAGAGTGGAGGGGAAAAATCACAGCCATACAGGAAACAATCTCATTGACTTCCCCCTTCCAGCACCAAGCACTTAACTTTTGGCAGCCCCTTTGGGGGGAAAACTAGCACTTTTTTCACAAAATTGGCACATGATCACCCAGGACAAATGGGTTCTAAATATAGTATCACAAGGCTACAGGTTCCACTTTCACACCCTGCCAAGGCCAAACTGTATGCCAGACCTGCCACGCAGTCAATGGGCAGAGGCACAAAAGCAAGTTTCAGCCCTCATGGACATGATGGCCATTCAACAAGTACCAGAGCAAGAGCAGGGACAGGGATTCTATTCAAGACTGTTCTTGGTACCCAGAAAGGACAAAGCCTGGAGACCAATACTGGACCTATCTATTCTAAACACATATCTGGATATTCCAAAATTCAAAATGTTGACTCTACAGCAGCTTCTGCCCATGTTGGGCAAGAAGGCTTGGCTTGTGACTTTAGATCTAAAAGAGGCATACCTGCATGTCCCAATCAGACAAACATGCAGAACATACCTCAGATTCAAAGCTGGCTCAATGCACTACTAATTCTCTGCACTGCCTTTGGCTTATCTACTGCACCCAGGGTCTTCACAAAGTGCCTGGCACCAGTAATTGCATACTGCAGACAGTGGAATACAAATATGTCCTTACTTGGACTGCCCCATTCAAGCAGAGAACAAAGACATTCTACTACAGCATCTGGCGTTTGTAAAGAAATTACTACCATGTCTAGGGTACACAGTCAATGAACAGAAATCAAAACTAGTACCCTCTTAAGAGATATTCTTGGGTGCAAGCGTAAATACAACTGCCTAGATGGCTTATCTCACGCCAGACAAACGAAGACAACTGACTACCTATTTCAAACTGTTGGCAACAACGGCCCAGTTATCTGCAAGAAAAATTCTGCAGGCTTTGGGTTTCATGGCATCCTGCATTCTACTAATTCCATATGCAAGACTGCATATGAGGAAACTTCAGTGGTACCTAAAAAGTGTTTGGACTCAACATTGCCACAGCCTGGAAACAATAGTTACTGTCATTCCCTGCTTGCAACAGGAGTTTCGATGGTGGGCAAAAGGCCTGTCGCCAGAACAAGGGACAGCCATTCACTCTACCCCCAGCCACACAGACATTAACAACGGATGCATCGGATTACGCCTGGGGAGCTCACATGGCAGGAAGATGTATTCAAGGCACATGGTCCACAAACCAAATGCATCTACATATCAATCAAAAAGCGATGCTAGCTGTTCAAAATGCCCTGACAGCCTTCAAGGACCTACTTCATCCGGGCCAACTACCGATAAAGACAGACAATACCACGGTCATGTGGTACATAAACAAGCAGGGAGGCACTCATTCCTACCCCTTTGCAAACTAGCCATGACTTTGTGGGATACAGCATTGACTTACCAAGTACATCTGCAGGCACAATTCCTGCCAGGAAAGATAAATACTCTGGCAGACTAACTAAGCAGAAACCTCATGGATCCCCACGAGTGGAAATTGGATCCACAAGGCTTCAGCATGATAACAAGGAAATGGGGATGCCTGGACATAGATCTATTTGCCTCGCCTCACAACTGCCAACTAAAGAGATTCTGCACAAGAATTTATAACAGACAAGCATGGAAAGTGGATGCCCTATCCTTCAGCTGGAAAAACTTAACAGTATATGCTTTTCCTCCACTGCCTCTCCTCCCCAAGGTACTCCTAAAGGTCAGACAGGAGAAGCCAAAAATGATACTGATTGCCCCAGACTTGCCACGCCAGTACTGGTATCCAATCCTAAGGAAACTTGTCTCAATGCCCAGCCTGGACCTTACCTCAAGTGCCTCATCTACTGTCCCAGCAAAACAATCAGATCCTGCGCAGCCAACTCAAGACCTTAAATCTGGTAGCATGGTGGATAATGTAGTCATACAAAAAACGTGCCTCACTAAAGCGGTGATGGATGTCATTTTGGAGGCCAGGAGGCCTAGTACTAGAAAATCCTATGCTGGAAAATGGAAGAGATTCTGTGCTTGGAACCAGGCACAAGGAATTGACACAGCTGTACCAAACATTCCTCAGATTTTGCAATACTTGACTGAGATGCTGGACAAAGGCCTATCTTTTTCATCTATAAAAATTCATGCCTCTGCCATTTCGGCTCATTACAATACAGAGCCACCAATCTTTTCTCATCCTTTGTTAAGGCATTACCTCAGAGGGGCCAAAAATTTAAGGCCTCCAAGGAGACCACCAATACCTGCATGGGACCTCAATTATGTCTTGGAAAAACTCACCCTGCCTCCTTTCGAGCCAGCCGCTGCAGCTGATTGGAAAATAGCTGTACTCCTAGCAATAACTTCTGCAAAACGAGTCTCAGAGCTACAGGCACTCATGGCTGTGGAACCTTTTATCATTTTTTTATCCAGACAGGGTTTCTCTGAGGACAAACCTGACATTTATGCCTAAGGTAGTGTCCAGTGTGGACCAAACTATTCATCTGCCTACTTTTTATCCATACCCAAAGAATAAGGGGGAGAGAATTCTGCATTCTTAGGACATACACAGACAGCTACGCTTCTATTTGAACAGAACCAAAGCTTTCAGAAAGGCAAAACAATTACTAGTGGCATACGCTGCAGGATCATAAGGAAAGTCCATCTCAAAGCAGACTATTTCAAAGTGGATAGGTCACTGCATTTGTTTCTGCTGTTTACAACATGGCAAGCCAGTACCTAAGGGCATTAGGCCACATTCAACCAGAGCAGCAGCCACTTCAGCAGCCTTCCTCAGAGGAGTACCAACCAACGACATTTTAGAGGCTGCTACTTGGAGTTCAGTGCACACCTTCACAAAGCACCATCACTTACCACTCTACTCTAAATCCAGGGCAGGCTTTGCCACTGCAGTTCTGCAGAGCCTAATAGCTGCCCCTAATGCTATTTAGCTCCAGCCTCCCAACCTTAGCTTTGGGATTCAACCCAATTGTAATGACTGCAACAGTGAAACACAAAGAACATAGTACAGTTGTGTACACTTACCATAAATGTAGATGTTCGAGTGTATTCACTGTTGCAGTCCAGGTTACCCACCCGCCATCCCCCATTTCTTTGATGGAACTTATCTGTACTTCTCTATTCTATACAACCTATGTGGTGTATTTGCTTGTAGATGAAGGCAAAATATATACTTTGGTGCATGCATGTTTTATTGACATATTTTTGGCCTACCCTTGTGGGGGCACCTGACATCTGCGGCAAGAAAAATGGTGTCTGCTGCACCTTTTATACCCCTGGCGCACTGACGTCAGGGAAGAGGCGACAGCAACTGACGCTGGACCTAGACTTTGGAATTCAGGCCGACTTGAGGGTAGCCTGCCAGCAGGATAACCCAATTGTAATGACTGCAACAGTGAATACACTCGAACATCTACATTTATGGTAAGTGTACACAACTGTACTTTACCCTTACATTATCAAACGTTCAAATGTTCGACAATGATATGGCAGAGACCATATAATTGAACACTCAAATGTTCAACAATGTAAAGGTAAAACACGGGAGAAAGAAAAGAAAATAGTGTGTGTATAACCAGCCCCTTGCACCCACCGCACCCCTGTTACCGAAATATACCAACTCCAAGATCGCACTTCATTGCGGTAATGGCAAATGATTGAATGGAGATATCCACACAGTGCGGAATGGAAATATTTCCCCTTGCTGCAATGTAGTGCGATCTTGGAGTTGGTATATTTAAGTAAGGGGGGATGTGGGGGGTGCAGGGGGATTGCCCTCACGCTATACATGTTTAACTTTACATTGTCAAACATTTGAATGTTCAAGGATATGGATTCGACCGTATGACTGTCTAACATTTGAATATTCGATAATGTAAAGGTAACCCATATATACATGTATATAAGTTCTGTATCGTGACTGTCTGGTTGATGATATCATGCCTGCATTAGATACTTGGATTGTGCGTTTCTAGGCAGTGGTGGATTCCATCTGTATCCAATCAGGAGGGTCCTACAGCTCTCTTTAAATGGCTGTCACTTTCAGTACAGTATGCTGTTTTGTCCTATCCTATGTATAGAGCTTGTTAAGGTGTTGGCCTTGTTGCATCATTGCTTCTATTCCTCCCACAGTTTCTAACCAGGAGTTGGGGGACTTGAGTGAATTAATTTTCTTTGAATTGCATACAGAAGATTACCTTTATTAGGCCACATTTGGACATGTGATGTATATCAGTCCAGCAGAAAGGGTTCATATGGTGATGTCAGTGACATCCTTTATGAAGAGTCTGCAAAGGTGCCGTGCTTTTCCTGTCTTCTGGGCAACAATAATTTACAGTTTGGTTTGTATTGCCTGAGAATTTTTGATGTTCATCGTGCATACAGCTGCAGTCATAACAGATGGGTTCTCCTGCCATCAGGCGGGTCCTCGGTCGGCCGAATTCCAAAGTCTAGGTCCGGCGTCGGTTGTCGTCGCTTCTTCCCTGACGTCAGTGCGACAGGGGTATAAAGGAACCAGCTGACACCATTTTCTTCAGTCTTTCTTGCCGTGCGGTGCCCGAAGCAGAAGCAGTTCGCAAGTGCCGGTCGGCCAGCTCCTGATATTACGAATATTTTTCAACCAAAGACTTCTAGAAAGCTAAGTACCCCGTTGGGGAAACTTTTCTTGCCTCAGACCGATGTCAGACAAAGTTAATAATTGCATTTCATGTGGGAAGCAAATACCGCATAAGAATTTCCATTCCCTCTGTGTACCTTGCTTAGGCCCAGACCACGACATCTCGGCCTGTCGTTTTTGTGCTACATTCAACAGACGCACTATTAAGCGTCGGGCGGAGTTCGCCCAACACTATTTTGGCAAAAAGTTTAATTACAGCATGTCGTCGGATACTCAGGACTCCAATTTTGAGTAAACGACGTAAAGATAAGGACCGACATACGAGGTCTGCTACTTCTACCGACACCACGCTAAAGCTGACTACATGTGCTCTGGTTCTCAGCGAGGCGCCTACGCAGCCCCTGACTACCGATGACACTTCATTAGCAGTGTCTTCTGTGCCCGAGGTCGCAGGCTCTTCGGCCCACACCCCGACTACAGATACCAAAGTCACTCTTGGTGGGGAAACTCAGAGTTCAGACAGGCCTGCCACCTCTCAAGGTGTCTTCAGGCCTTCATCTTTTTCCATTAAGGCTTACACTAAATCTAAAGCAGCCATGCATTCTAAAAGACAAGCTCCAGAGGGCCCCTCTCTCAAGGCCCCATGCCTAAAAAGCAGATGCTCAAAATGGCTAAGGATTTGATTACTCTTATCAGGGGTTCTCAACCCCCCCCCCCGGACAAAAGGCCCAGAGTGGAGGAAGAATACCTTTCCTCGGACCAGGCCTCCATTACTTCAGAGCATTCTGAGGACCAGGAACATTCTTACTCCCTTTCAAGATTCTGATGCAGAGGAGTCCATTCCTCTGTCTCCCCCCCTGAGGATTACTCTTTTGGGGAAACCTTGCATACCTTGAGGGAACACTTCCACTGGGAAGGCCAAGAGTACTCAGACTCCAAGAAAAGGCTCAGGGATTTCCTCTTGCTCCCTCAGCACAGGCCTCTGGCTATACCTCCTGTCTTAGACATATTAGATGATGTGTATTCAGAGGCCAGCCTTAACCCAGATTCTTTACCTCCAGCTCCAGTCAAGCCTGACCGGTATTACCGGGTGCCAGATTCACGCCAATTCCTATACAAAAGCCATGCGGCTGACCCAGAAACTATTTCACAGGGTCCCAAGGGAATTAAGGCCTCCACTGCCAAAAATCCATTACCTTCAGAGAGAGATTCCAGAGCTTTAGAAAGGTGGGGAAAAAGGTATACACCTCGGCCACTTTAACCATGAGGGCATTAAACTGTCAGTTCCATATGTTAAAGTATCAACAGTTTTTGTTATCTCAGTTGAAAAGCAAAATGTCACAACCTGAACAACCAGACTTGAAGGAGTTGCAGGATTTGTTGCACAGTGCAGAGCAAGTGGGTAAACATACCTTGCAATGTGGTTTTGATGCTTTAGAAGCCTCTTGTAGAGCTGCTGTTACAGGATCAGTCATACGTAGACATGCTTGGCTCAAAGAGCAAACCTTACCAGATCATGTCAAAGCTAAATTACTAGATGCACCTCTTCAAAAAGATGTATTGTTTGGTGTTAAAGCTGAGGAGGTATTAAAGAAAATGGAGGAAAAGGCAAAATCAATGCAAACAGTGAAAGATTTTCTACAGGTACAACAACCACGTTTCAGTAGAAATTGGCCTTCAAAAAACTGGTCCTTTCCAGCCACAGACAGACCTCAAAGAGGTAGATACAGGCGCCCGAGAGGTAGAGGGCAATCTCAAGGATCATTTAGAGGCAGACAATGGCAAACACCTACACCAAGAGGGGGTGAGGATAGTTCACAGCCATTCAGAAAGCAGACCCAATGACTTTCCCCTTTGCATGCCAAGCAAGGCTCAAATGGCAGCACCTTTAGGTGGAAAACTGGCATTATTTTCAAAATTGGCATATTGTCACAAAGACAAATGGATCCTGGACATTGTAGACAGAGGCTACAGATTCCACTTTCACACCCTTCCAAAAATGAGAGGCATGCCAAACCTGCCACACAAAGGGCAGAGGCACAAACAAATTTCAGATCTCATGGACATGAAAGCTATTCAAGAGGTACCTGCACAAGAACAGGGTCAAGGTTTTTATTCCAGACTATTCCTGGTACCAAGGAAGGGCAAAGATTGGAGACCTATTTTGGACCTATCCATCCTAAACACATATTTACTCGTACCAAAGTTCAAGATGCTCACATTACAGCAGCTTCTTCCCATGCTGGGCAAGGAGTCTTGGCTGGTGACATTGGACCTCAAGGAGGCATACCTGCATGTCCCAATCAGACAAGATTGCAGAAGATACCTCAGATTTCTTGCAGGTTTATCCCATTATCAATTCTCTGCATTGCCCTTTGGCTTATCTACTGCGCCCAGAGTGTTCACGAAATGCCTGGCATTAGTAATTGCCTTCTGCAGACTTCAAGGGATACAAATATACCCATATCTGGACGACTGCCTGATCCAAGCAGACAGCAAACACACTGTTCTGAAACACCTGGCGTTTGTAATAATGTTGTTGAAATCTCTGGGATACACAGTCAACAAAAAGAAGTCAAGACTAATACCCTCTCAAACAATAATTTTCCTGGGTGCCAGCTTGGATACAAACACCTAGATGGCCTACCTCACGCCAGAGAAACAAGGGCAATTAACTCAATACTTCAGAAAACTGGCAACCTTCACCAGGCTGACTGCAAGGAAAATACTGCAGGCTCTGGGATTCATGGCATCTTGCATCCTGCTAATCCCATGTGCAAAGCTGCATATGAGGAAACTTCAATGGTACCTAAAAAACTTATGGTCTCAACACAGCCACAGTTTGGAAACAGTCATACCACTGATTCCATGTCTTCAAAAGGAATTTCTGTGGTGGGCTCAAGCATGCCAAAGAAACATAGGTCTCCCATTCTGCAAGCCTCAAGCAAATCAAGTCATCACAACAGATGCCTCTGACTACGCCTGGGGGGTGCACATGACAGATCGGTGCATTCAGGGCAAATGGTCACAAAAAGAAAAGCACCTACACATCAATCAAAAGGAAATGCTAGCAGTAATAAATGCTATTATGGCTTTCAAAGACCTACTGCATCCAGGGCAGCTATTGATAAGAACAGACAACACCATAGTGATGTGGTACATAAACAAACAGGGAGGAACTCATTCATATCCCCTGTGCAGACTAGCCATGTCCCTTTGGAACACGGCTCTGGAATTGCAAATCCAACTTCAAGCACAATTCCTGCCAGGGAAGGAAAACACACTGGCAGACAACCTGAGCAGAAATATGACAGATCCACACGAATGGAAGTTGCATCCTCAAGTTTTTACAATGATAATTCAAGCATGGGGAAGGCCATACATAGATCTCTTTGCCACCCACAGAAATTACCAATTGACAAAATTCTGCTCAAGGACCTTTCATCCACAGGCCTGGAAAGTGGACGCACTCTCTTTCAGTTGGACAACAATGATGGTTTATGCCTTTCCACCTCTTCCACTGCTGGCTAAAGTTCTATTAAAAGCCAGAGCAGACAGACCAAAGATGATTCTCATTGCTCCAGACTGGCCAAGACAACACTGGTACCCACTCCTGAGGAGCCTGACGCATTCCCCACCATGGATCCTGCCTCTAATGCCTCCTGTTCTGACTCAGCACAACTTCAAAACTCTTCACAGTCAGCTGAAAACACTCAATCTAGCCGCATGGAGAATTCCTTAAATTCACAGCAGACCCTACTCTCCAAGGAGGTGCAGGATGTCATTTTGGAGGCCTGAAGGCCTTCTACTAGAAAAGCCTACTCCGCAAAATGGAAACGGTTTTGTGTCTGGAATCAGAAAAAGGGTCAGAATCCTGGAATACTGAATTTACCTCAAATACTACAGTACCTAGCCGAGCTGCTAAGCAGTGGACTTTCGTTCTCCTCCATCAAAGTCCATGCCTCAGCCATTTCTGCAGAGTACAACACTGATCCTCCTTTATTCTCTCACCCTCTCTTAAGACAGTTCCTCAGAGGGGCTAAGAATATAAAACCCCAAGGAAGCAACCAGTACTGGCTTGGGACCTCAATTTAATTCTAGAAAACTAACCCTGCCTCCTTTTGAGCCAGCTGCTTCAACAGATCTGCAATATTTGTCATGGAAAACAGCCTTCCTTCTAGCTATCACCTCAGCACGCAGGGTTTCAGAACTACAAGCCCTCATGGCTGTGCAGCCTTTCATCATTTTCCATCAGGACAGAGTTTCCTTATGAACCAATCCTTCATTTATGCCAAAGGTAGTATCCAGGGTAGCCTTGAATCAGGCTATCCACTTACCTACGTTTTACCCTAATCCACAAAACAAAGGGGAGCGGCTACTACGTTCCGTGGACATTCATAGACAGCTCCGTTATTATTTGGACAGAACAAAGCCTTCAGAAAATCAGAGCAACTCTTTGTGTCCTATGCTACAGGTGCTCAAGGGAAGCCTATTTCCAAACAGACAATTTCAAAATGGATAGCCCACTGCATACGTTTTTCTTACTCTCCATGGTAAAACTGTACCTACAGGCATCGGATCTCACTCCACAAGGGCCACAGCTACCTCTGCTGCTTTCCTCAGGGGGGTTCCTACCAAAGATATTTTGGAAGCAGCCACTTGGAGTTCTGTACATACTTTCTCCAAGCACTATCACCTACCATTATACTCCAAAACTAGAGCGGGCTTTGCCACTGCAGTCTTGCAGGGCATCCTGGCTCCACCTAGTTCAACTTGGTGCCTACCACCCCTTTATTAGCTTTGGGAATCTACCAATCTGTTATGACTGCAGCTGTATGCACGATTAACATAGTACAGTTTTGTACCTACCATGAATGTAGATGTTCGAGTGCTAATACAGCTGCAGTCCAGGTTTCCCTCCCTCCTTCCCCTCTTGGGACAGGCCTTATGGCTAACGCCTCCTCATACAACCTCATTGGGGTATTCTTTTATGGTGTATTTGCTTGCAACTACTGTTTTTTGATTATATTGCATTTGCTTTACTACATAAATTTGTTTTGCCTTCCTTCTGGGGACACCTGACATCTGGGGCAAGCAAAACTGAAGAAAATGGCGTCGGCTGGTTCCTTTATACCCCTGTTGCACTGACGTCAGGGAAGAAGCGACTACGACCGACGCTGGACCTAGACTTTGGAATTCGGCCGACCGAGGACCCGCCTGACGGCAGGAGAAACCCATCTGTTATGACTGCAGCTGTATTAGCACTCGAACATCTACATTTATGGTAGGTACAAAACTGTACTTTTCCCAAGGCATGGTGAGGTATTCATGACTGCAGTGTCACCACTTATTTGTGGAACTTCTAATGTCAGTTCTTTTTTTGCCAGACTTTGGAATGGTGGTTTGTCCCTACCCTTCACAGCGTGGGCCTTTCCTTCCTGGAGCAGCCTCCTTTATAGGTCTTGATGATTTGACGAGGGTTGCTTTATTAATATATTGCAGAGTCCAAATCTGCTTCTCCGTGGCTCAGGAAAAATGCCCCCCCCCCTACGTGTAGGTGGCTTCAAAGAACCAAAACTGCAGACTCCTGCTGTGGTCATATAGCTGTAAATTATGTGGTGCATAAACAAAGTGGTTGATATGTACTTGTACCTTGTGCAGAGGAACTTGCATGCCTAGCCGCATTATTTCCAGGGGAAGTAAATGTGTAAGTTGCCTCTTTCGTGGAGTTGAGGATTTTGGAATCTTGACCGTCAGAGATTTCTTGAAGTGAGGCACTTCAGAGATTGATCCCTTTACCACTCAAGGGAGCACAGCCTCCTTTGTTTTGCTTGGTTCATCAGGATGGGAGGTGCTAATGCTGGATTTGTATTCTATTTATGGCAGAAAAGATTCCAGCATATTATTTCTTCTCTGAGATTCCATGCCTAATCAAAAAAAAAATCTGTGTAAGACCAAGACTCATCCATGTTGCCCCTTTATGGCTGAGAAAGGTGTGATATGCCACTATAGGGAACTAATTTAAAGTCATAGAATTTCCTAGTATAGGGATGAGGACCAGCCCCACATCAGGTCCAGTGTACTCATTTCAATCTCAGCTGCAGCTGAATCTCCTATTTGGAATTTGAGGTGATAGAAGCTGCCAGGAACCCTTCATGTGGCAGACTTATTCTGCTAAATGGAAATCCGTTCTATGGGTGTAGATGTACCTATACCTTCTCACTCATTCAATTTTATGGTGATATTCCTGTATCTCAGACAGTTGTGTGACTTTACCTCTTTGTTATTCCATATTCAAGATGCTTGTCTCTGGCATATCTGGCCATCATGACCTAATGAAAGGTTGAATTATGACCCATCTTTAAAGTAGTTTTGCATCTTCACAATGTTTTGAAGAAATCTTTATCTTCCTGTAGCTGAACTCTGTGATTAGTAATCTTGTCCATTCCTCTTACCTATGATTCCAAGACTCTGAACTTTGCCTCTTAGACTCTTTCTTTGGTGGCCATTATTTCTGTTTGCAGAATCTTGGAGCTTCAGGTTCTCATTTACCTGGAGTCATATTTACTGTTTCACAAGGATAAGGAGCTGTGACAAAGGGGGTACTGCCAGCACAGCTAGCTGGAATTCGTAAATAATTGTCATTTGTGAATATTAGCAGGATTTCTATACAAATGTAACAAGAGGAGATACTGCCAGCCCAGGTATCTGGAATTTTGTAAATAATTATATGTCATTTGTGAATATCAACGTGATTCATGTAAGATGCAGTTCTAATACATTTGTAACACAAGTATGTCTGGTGTATATCAAACTGCTGGTACAGAAGTGTGTGTTGAAAATGTTTTTGCAAAGTGCTTAAAATGTATCCACAGTGTACCCTACTGGAATAGAACAGAAGTGTGCATATACCATTGTAACTGTTTAAATGTATATATTTTAACAGGGGAACTGGAATACAGAAGGTTAACTTGTAAAACTTCAGAAAAATAGCTGAAATTAAATTACTTTATGGGTGGGCCATAAAAAATATGTTATCTTTCAGTTTCAGTTCAGCAACAGACAAAAATGTCTGTGCTGAGAAGTTTTCTGTATTGTTTTGAAAGTGTTTTATTGTTTTATGACTTCCAGGATCTGCGAAGATTAGAGGAAAATCCCTTGTATATGTGTTTTACAGATAGATGCTAAATACTGCTAGCTTTCTGCAGTGGGGGTTTTACCTGGGAATAGAGTCAGATGACAAGAAATGATGCAATTTTACTAGCTATCCCAGCAGTAATATTTGAGATTTTAATTTAAGAACTCAGAGAGGGAGAGCATTCTGTATCATCTTGGACCTGACAAGATCCATTCACCACACATCTGCCTTGCTGCTCTAATTAAGCAAGTGTACCAGGTTATAGTATTTCTCTTAGATATAGTCAGGGAAATAGCAAAGCTTAGCTTACAGATTTTTCTTTGAGACTGTCCTGCAATGTTTTAAATATTTCCTGTGATTTTGAACTCTGATATCACTGTAAATATGTACTGAGTATTTTTCCTTCTTTTATTATTTATTAAATATATTTAAACTTTTCATTGTCGCTGATCTTTGAGAGACGTATATGAGTTCTGAGAGCACTTTCAGATTTATTTGGTGACACTGTGTAGGCCACTCCTAACCACCTTGCTCTTGGTGAAACTGCCATTTGTATTAACGGTAACATTACACAGTAAGATTGTACACCCTTTGTTAAGGGTCTTAAAGTAGCTGATGGAGTTGGCTGGTGGCAGTAATAACTACTGTATAGTTTGGGCAGAAGGGGGCATAGCTAGTAAACTTGTGCCAGCCTTTTGTGTGTGTGTGCGTGTGTGCGTGTGTATGTGTGTGTGTGTGTGTGCGTGTGTATGTGTGTGTGTGTGAATGAAACCTCAGTGTGTGTCAGCTACTTGGGCCAGGACACGAAGCACTGGTTGGACAGAGAAGGTGCTGGAGGTCATCTTGGCTTAGCCACAATCTCAATTCTGTAGCTGTGCCAGTGGGGGAGTCTTATTAGGGATCTGGAGAAAGAGGGAGAAGCCAACCCTGGACTGTCTTTGGCCTCTGTGTGCTCTTAAGGGAAATTCACTTGATGCAGAGGCCTGCTTCTGGAAATACTGTATGAGTACCTGTCATCCTTCCAGTGTACATCCCCCACTGTTGCCAGTGGTGAGGATTGAGGCTCCTTGATAACTGGGCCAGTGGTGAGGCATCACATTTATTGGCTGGCAGTAGTGGGATCACCACAACACATATTGGGATTCAGAGGTGTGGATATATTAACTCCTGTATCCTGTAAACAGTTGTCAGTGAAGAAGGTGTTTGTACTCACGATCAGCCACACAGTGAACATTCAGAGTTTCACACCACAATAGTTTTATTTATTTTTTGTTAGCTTAGTTATTCAGGGAGAGCAGGCAAGCTGACAAGGAGCCAGTTGGCTGAGATGTGCCAGGCCAAAGGACTGGTGCATATCAACCAGACTAAAGCAGAAATGATTGCAGCCTTAGTCACAGCTGCATCACAAATCAGCAACCAGGAGGACAACCAGACTGGCCTTGGGGATGTACGGCTGTCAGAAAATGACAGTTCAACCTTTCCACAGAGGACCTAAAAATCCGTCTGGAGTTAGAGACTTGAACTGGAGGCCAAACATTTGGAAATAGAATCAGCTGAGAGACTGAAACATCTAGAAGCTGAGGAAAATGAGAGGCAGAGGCAACATGAAAAGGAGATGCTGATTCTTTGCCAGGGTCATGGAGGTAATGGGGAAGGGAGTAAATAAAATCCAGAAGCAACAAAGGTCAGTAAATTTCTTCCACAATTTACAGAGGGTGGTAATTTTGATAGTTTCATTCATTAGTTTGAAAGGTTATATAAACAGTATAATGTTGACCAAGGACTTTGGGTACGGTTCCTGACCCCCTTACTCTATGGTAAAGCTGAAACTGCTTTCTAAATTGTCCGATACTGATTGCTTAAATTATAATACAGTTAGAAATTATTAGAGTGTTTTAAGTTAACACCAGAAACTTATAGGAAAAAGTTTCATGAGCATAGACAAAAGGCAGATGTGTGAATATATTGCTGAGTTAAGCACTTATTTTCATAGATGGGTGAGTGGGTGTCAGGTTACCGCTTTAGAAGGGCTGGCAGACCTTTTGGTGAGGGAGCAAGCCCTTGGTACTTTGCCTGAGGACATATGAATCTGGTTGGCAGATGGGCGGGCAGTGCAATACCACAGATGAGCTGGTAAAAAAAGGAGACCTATACCTAGCAAGCAGGGCATCACTGTACAGGAAAGGGGGATACCCAGTGCTGCTCATGGGTCTAAGGGAACCCATGGTGAGCAGCCTAAACCACCCTAACGGAACCCGCCAGTAGCAGGGGAAGCCACTTGTTCAGGTACACTGCCAGTTTCGAGGGTTAAATGTTTTAAATGCAACCAGTGGGACCATGTAGCATATAGATGTCCACAGAGACAAAGTGGGGAACAAAAGGTGGGAGAGCCAATAAGTGGGAATGACAAAATGCCAGCATTAAGTTGCATGGAGATAAGGGTACCAAACTACTACAATAGGGTATATTTTATCTTAGTAGATGGGAAACAG
The DNA here is from genome assembly GCF_019279795.1 of Protopterus annectens. Classification (NCBI taxonomy): domain Eukaryota; kingdom Metazoa; phylum Chordata; order Ceratodontiformes; family Protopteridae; genus Protopterus; species Protopterus annectens. The sequence goes on from NC_056743.1 coordinate 1,321,949,217, forward strand.
GCTACTGCTAAGAGGCACAGCCTCTGACCTTAAGCATTGTGAAGCCTGCAATGGTTAAACAGGAGCACTACTTGCTTGAGCAGTCTACTCCAGTCAGAGCTTTAGGAGGGACCCCATTCCAAATACCTTTTGGCTAGGGTTCACCTTGACTGGGAGAGTGGAAAAGGAGGCAAGCAAGTAGGGGAGTTTGAGGATATCCCTGCAGATGTCCTGATAGGGAATGATTTTTGATAATGCAGTACCTTGTGTGCATGCAGTTGCATGCTGTCAGGCTTGGAGACAAGCATGCGTCTGGTAGTCTGGGAGGGACCCAGACAGACAACACACTTGAAACCAGGACTGGTAAGGTGACTACTTCAGGGAGGGTGCTACCGTGTAGCAGTGAGACTGAAGGTGAGCCACAACTGCTGGTGGGTACTCATGTTCCTTAGACAGAGTGACTGCAAGGACAGAGGTGAGTAGTAATACCCAGGCTGATAGTGAGGCACCACTGTCAGAGAATACCAGACTTCCTGTGGAAGGGGAGCTGAGAAGGGTTACAAGGAGAGAGTTGAGACACTCAGCTTTCAGACTGTACATTACAAGTTCTGAGGGAGGTAGCTAGTGAGGCACCTGATTGTCATGGAAAGGGGGAATCTGTGTACTGGGACAAAAGGTTACTGTACAGTGTGTGGACCCCTGAGGGAGGGTTAGAGGGTGAGAGAATACAGCAGTTGGTAGTGCCCAGAGCCTACCATCTGGCACGTCTAGCCATAGCCCATAATATTTCCTTTGCAGGTCATATAAAGTGTACAAAGAGACATATTTTGCAGAACTTTTATTTGCCTGGGATTTCCAGGGATGTAACAGGGTATTGCAGAACCGGTGAGCAGTGCCAAAAGGTAGGCAAGGCAGGAGATAAGGTCAAAGCTCCTTTTATGCCTTTGTCTGTGATTGAGCAGCCATTTCGGAGGGTAGCTATGGATATTGTGGGGCCTCTGAGTACCTCAAGTTCCACAAGGAAGAAGTATAACCTAGTGGTAGTAGCTTATACTACCAGATAGTCTGGGGTGGTGGCTCTGTCCTCCATTGAGGCAGAAAATGTGGCAAATGCTTTGTTAGAGATTTTCAGCAGGGTAGGTTTCCCAAAAGAAATACTGACAGAGCTGCCAATTTCATGTCAGACCTGCAGGCTTGTCTGTGGAAACACTGTGGAGTGAAGCACGTAAAGACCACCCCTTACCACCCCCAGACTAATGTGTCTTGTGGAGAGATTAAACTCTACACTGCAGTCTATGCTATGGGCATTTGCAGACCAGTTTAAAGGGAGTGGCACAAATATTTGCTCCATCTGTTTGCTTACAAACAGGAGCCACAGGGGAATCCACAGGTTTTTCACCCATTGAGTAGCTGTATTGGCATAGGGTGAGAGGATCTGTAGATTTGATTTGTGATGAGTAGGAGGGTGTGTGAGAATCCCAGAAGGAGTCTGTTGTGGCATATGTCCTAAATCTCAGGACAAGGCTCAGGGAACTCATGGGCTTGGTAATGGAACACTGGTTGGACAGAGAGTGTGCCAGAGGTGAAACCAGCTCCGGACTGTCTCTGGTCTCTGTGTGCTCTTGAGGGAAATTGCACTTGATGCAGACAGCTGCATCTGGAAATAGTGTGTACCTGTCACCCTCCCAGTGTATGTGTCTCACTGTTGCCAGCGGTGAGGATTAAGGCTCCTTGATTGCTGGACCAGTAGTGAGGCTTCACAGGAGCCTTTTAGTCTAACCTGTTTTCTCTCTTAAGTGGTGGTAGAACTTGACTTCAACCAACTTGGTCACCTTCTTGTTTTTTTTCTTGGAGAAGGGTGGAACCAAAGGAGAGCAGTCCCTTTACAACCTAGCTGTGCATCACCAGCTCATGATTTTTTTAATGCTGTACATGAATTTAGGAGGGATGAACAGTTATTTGACTTTGCTTAATTATGAGAGGGACTGGTAGATGCCAGACAAACCTGGTCAAAGTAAGGGACCAGCTGCATCAAGTTTTGTCCATCATTTACAAGTTGCTCATTGGAAAATTCTGATGTGGCTGCTTCCAATGCCTACTTCTAAAACATCTTCATTGCAAGCAGCTGTTTCACAAATGATTGGTCACGGCTCCTACCTTCGTCAAGCATTATTGCTTGGATCATAACTAGAGTCAAGTATCCTTTGGCACGTTAACATTAGAGGATTTAGCCTTACAAGCTTTGCTTTTGATTGTCTCCTGACTCTGGCTTTCTGAAAGCTTTAAATTTCACTGCTTTGGATTCTTCTGAACAAGTGTCCACTGCAGAAGGCCTGCAAAGTCAAAATAACAGGTATGTACTCACCATATATATTTGTCTGGCTTTCTGAAGTGGATGATTATTATGCTGTTGTCTTTCCAGTGTCTGGGCAACTATTTTATCCTGTGGCTCCTTGACTTATTTGCAGAACTGCTGTTTTACTCCCCAATTCAACATTAACGCCATTAGGTATTTGGTATTAAAATACATCTCGCGTGTTTGGAACCTTTTTGGCTGTTCAGTAGTTTGACTATAACTTGTCTGTTTTTGGCTTTCTTTTCCCACCTCCCTTGTAGATACATTATTAAATAATAAGAATGTATTCCCTTGCATATTGTACAGCTGTTTTGTTTTCACAAACATTGCTTGGTCTGGAAACCGTTAGCACATCAGTTACAGCTTTTCTTTGATTAAGGCTGTCCTGCACATGGCTGTATTTAACTTCTGTGTGTGCAGCTTGAACCTGATATGATCCGGGACATGTTTGGTATAATTTTATAATTTTATTTTTTATTTTCTCTGCATCGGACTGGGTTGGAAGCTCATCACTTTCCAAATGTTGTTCTATTCACATTTATTTATTCTTCATGTAGTATAGCATTTCATACTGACTTTATGCAGTACTGCTTTTCTTGTGGATCTGGAACTTGCTGGTTTGCAGCTACTGTTGTCTGACAATTTTCCCTTTTCCCCTTTCCCCAAGAACAAAGGGGGTACTTGGGATTAACATGGCTAGGCCTGTAAAGGCTGTATGGCCACTAGCCTAGTAACCTCCTATGAACAATGCATGTATTTCTGACTTGTCAAATAAGCTGTGGTGCACCTGTCTGATGTTTGGCATCAGATATATGTGTTTGCTTTTACTGCAGTTTGTCATTTAATTACATTAAACGTAATATTGTACTACGGTTGTAGCATACAGCAGACTCTTGGTAGCCATATGTTATATTTTGTTTTGGTTTACTAGGTGGGTCAGCTGGTGGTCTCATCCTTTTTCATCCATGAACCCAAACAGACAGCTGAAAATTTCAGCTGATTGGCAAACATGTAAAACTAGAGTATGCACAAAGCTACAGATTTTGGTAGAACATTTAGTATGCATACAGTTTGACCTGGGACTAACAGGTCAACATTACTGCTTAATTGGGAAGTGAAAACAGAAGTGCTGTTTCACAAAAATCTGTGCAAATCCTATTATGAATGTTTTAAGTTACAGGCTGTTTTCCAGCTCACATTGATGGCATTTTTAAGAACTGGCAGATCCAAACTTAGATTCAGCAGCTTCCTGAAAGTAAATGATTCCTGTTTTAATCATTATGAATCCTAGTTTGGAAGTGGTCCAGAACATGGTCCTTATTGTTGGCATTATAGTTGCTATCCAGCCATTCATTTCTGCTTAATATGTGTGTTAGAACTAGATATCTGAAAATAGTTTTTTTGGGGTTTTTGAAAGAAGTTTAGGTTTCTTTGATATATTTACCCTCCCTGTTAGCGTAGTGTGTGTGTGTGTGCCTGTAACCTCCCGCTCTGGTTGGAGGAGAGGGAAGCGGCGGGCGGAGACCCTCTGTTTCCCCGCGCCAGCGCTGAGCTCTCCTCCGGCTCCCGGCTCGGTGCTCAGTCTCTCTCCGACCCGCTACCCCGCTCGGGAGCAGCTGGAGCGAGCGCCTGCCGGGGGGGTGGGTCGCGCCGATAGTACTTTTTTTGTACTCGGATCCTGCCCTCGAGTGCATCGGATCCGAACAGGTTGCTGCTTGCGAGTCCTCTGACAGCCCCCAGAGGATGTCGCTCTCTTGGGTGTCCCTCCCTGGACCCTGGTGGACCTGGAAGTACCACCAGGCGTGGAAGAACCGGACACCGATCCTCAGCCCACCGTCCGACCCGCCCATTGGAGTTTGATGGTTCTGCCCCTTTGGCAAAAACGTTTCAAACCTTGACCTCCAGGGGCACCTAGCGGCATGGGGTCCATAACATCAGACCGCTGGGTTCTCCTCTGCTAAAGAAAAAAGCCATCCAGCCCATCCCAGACCAGATCGGATCAGGGTTCTACTCAGGTTCTTTAGTGCCGAGTTGGTCCTGAGGGCTCTAGGTCCCATGCGCTGCTCTCTCAATTTTCAAGTAGCGGAACGATATTCGAGGAACGGGGAACTTCTCCGCAATTTGCCTCTTTTGCCTCTCCCTCAAACGACAGAGCCTCTCGGGTGGGTTGCAGAAAAACCGTCCACTAGGAAAGTCTACCGGCAGCAGTGTGGCGGTGTTTAAAGTACAACTGGCGGCAATTTCATTATCACGTTGGCCAATGACTCTAATCCTCTATGTTCAAGACAGCCTTTTGGTAGCCATTACATCGGCTAGAGAGTTTCAGAGATGATATTTGTGCAGGCAGCCACGGGCTTCATCTCTTAATCATCATCTTGCTTTTTTGCTGCAACTCAAATTCAATAAAAGTTCAGCTGGTTTACCTGGGTAGCAGGAAACTTAGTGTTGAGTTGTTTTTGAAGTATGCCTACCTTTGAGATCTTGTAAGAATGCTTAGTAGTACTCATTTGTAAAAATCTTGTTAAATAAATTTGTGGCAGCCATGCCCGTATCATGGACTCTTATGTGTTATAAGGACAAACTTTTCCACAGCCATTTCCCGCCTCCTCCCCTCTTGCTGATTGTGTTTGCCTTAAGTATAGGCCCATGTCAGATATCTAAAGTGCAGTCAGTTGGTCATTGGTGTGTACATTTCACTAACTACTACACTTTCAGCCTCCATTACAAGAGGAGAGTACCATTTGGAAAGAGAATCTTTAGAGCATTTTAACTTCAATTTCTGTTTTTTTGCTTACTTGTGAAAACTGTTTGGCTTCTTTGTGTTTTTGGGTTGAGAGTTATTTCTTCTCAGGATTTTATTCCAGTATTAATACTGCAGGATTCCCACTGAAGAAAATAGTTAACCATGTCAGTCTTCTAGAAGGCTTTCTAGGCTTTCTGTTTTCTTAAGGTAGTCAATTCTGACTGTTGTATCTGGGTTGGACTAGAGTCTTAGGCTAAGCCTGTGTTTTCTTGGAAGTGGATCCTAGTTTGATTTGGGAAGGGAAAGACAAGTGGGGTGCCAATTCTTCGTAGTTGTGATTCTAGGGGTGCTGTGCATAGAAGACCAAATGGGGGCATGCATCCCAGATGTGGAGACTTGAGATTTCTAAAGAGCTGTGAGGGGTTGAAGGATGGAAGTGCCCAGGATTCATACTCATTGCAGAGTGCCTTGTCGAAGACCAAGTTGTACAGTGAGTAGCCACATGTTTGTGAGCATACTTCTCAACTGTCGAAAACTTCACAGAACGTCAAGATTTTGCACCATATTTTTGGTTACCTAATAACATTTGTGTTTTTCTAGCAAATCCTTGAGGATTGAACTCACTAAATAGTAACAGATTTCACAAGTTTCAGAAAATGCATTCTAATGCACAACCTGTTCTAGCAACTTTCTAATTTATAACAGCAATATTTAAAATCTGTCTTTGATTTTGGGACTTTATTTTTGTTTTTATCCAGAAATTATTTATGTATGTATATCTGTATTTACCTATTTTATTTTGCCCAGAAATGCTTATACTAAGAGTTCAAGTATCCTCCTCCAACATCTCAGTCTGTCATATGCCACCCTTTTAAGGAATCCTATGTAGAAACTTCAAAGTAAACTTCGTCTTATTCTTTGCATTCCTCTTAATTACTTCCTTGTCTGAACTGGTAAAAATTCAGTATTTTGAATTCAGTGATGCAAAGTGATAAGTTCACTGCTGTTGGCTTTAATCTCTTTGTTAGGATACCATTTTTGTCTGCTTGGTGTACTTAGTTGTGTACTTGTATTTGAACCCCATACAGAAACTGAACCCCTTCCTCCTGAACTGCAGCCACTTGTAACTGGGAGTATTGATGATGTGAATTTAACAGACCCAGTTGTCAGGGCCTTTCTTCATAGGCAGAAGAAAATTGAAGAGATACAAAAAAAGAGAAATGCCACACTGCTGGAACGATTTGCTCGCTTCTCAGTAAAGAAGTATTATTTATTCAGAAGGAGGTAAGAATTTTTGAAGTGAACATTTTTATACTGTTAATTTTTTAACCCCACCCCATCTCAGCTGAGACTGAATGATTTGTCCATTGTCCTTTCATTCTACTTCACTCCCACCTTGGTGATAGAGGTTCCCCTTGTCAGTGGAAATTACCTCTGTCACTGAGGATCAGAAGTTGTACTGGCCATGTAGCAGTCATGTCTGGCTGGAAATATTTATATTCTTTTTAGCCAGAGTGCACCACTGTGAGTCTGCACTTCAGTATGATGTATTAAAATGTATGCATTCTCACATCTGTCTTGTCTCCCTGTGGTTTCTGTTTTATCTGCCTGGGTCTATTCTTTGGCAGGAGTCACTCCTGTTGTAAGAGAAATTTATACCAATTCTAAAGGACAGCTGATATTTGGTTACCCCTTCCCCCCATGAGCCTAGGTGAATGCTCTTGTCTGCTGCCAGCTGTCCAGCTGTTAATCTGCCTTTTTTTCTGCATGCTAAAACTTGAGGATTCATTTTAACAACCTGTATTTAAATAAGTGAGTAGTTTCCATTTCTTTTAGTTGTGAATCCTGTGTTTAGTTTTGTTTGACCTTAATTAGATTCAATTAGAAATTATCTTATAGGATACAGGGGAAGAGATGCCCAGAGAGTATAATCCAAAACACACACACACCACCTCTACAAACCATTAGAATATTATGAAACAACAAGATACAGGAATTTAATATAGAAAATCATATTTGTTAAGCAAACACCAAGCACCTGTGGACAAAAAGCTCTTCAAAAGAGTAGCCCCACAGGGCAAGATCTTAATGTTTTGCTTATATATCTTCCTAATGAGATTTTAACAGCCAGTAAGATCTGACTGACTGGAATGTGATCATATCTAGCTGTACTAATAACTCCCGTTGCATCTTCTGTATCTGGCTATGATATGCTGGGAGTCGCAGGAGGAGGAAGCATCACTGCTGAGACATTTATGAACTGCACTATGTTCATACTCACTATTGCAGTCTTGACTTTTGGGATTTCTGCCTCCAGTTAACCCAACTAACTGGCCTGACTTCAAGAGTTGTACCTTCTAACCATGCCTTTGCTTACTCAATCCCACTAATTTACAAGGGCATCAGTGGTATAAGAGGTGCATTGTCTGATTCCTTCTTGATATCTTTCTTGCCATGCAGTTTGCAGGCTGTATGTGCTAACCAGCAGCAATGGTCCATCAGTTGACTTGCTTTTAGAAGCAAGACAAGTACGTCCTAGGTCATTTTCTTATACTTGCAGAGCTTTGTTATAGCGAATATCGGACAGTAATTCAGAATCAGACTTTTGTTAAAGTTGACAATAGTTCACTTGTGGAAAACAAATTATTCCACACAAGGACTTCCATTTTCTGTTTTACCTCAGCCCAGAGAAGAGTTAGCAAAGGAGACGTGTGCCAGGTTCCAAGCAACTATGGCATCAGACAAGGCCATCTGGCACCATCTACCTAAAAACAAACATTCTGTCAAGAAACTTGGGAAGTATAGTAGAATAATAACATCCCACTGGATGACTCTGGTCTGCTAGGGACTGGAGATCCCAGATGCTGTGAGGCAGCCCCTTGCCTCTGTAGTCTCTTGATCTAGGCCTCTAGTGCAACTACTTTGTAGGCAACCGTGCCATTGGAGTTTCACACGTCCTAGATTGTTTACTGAACCTGGTAATACTGAGCCCCCCATCAGTGTTAGAGGATTGTAGTCTGATTACCAAAGGGGGAATATTTGTCTGCTAGGAGGTTCCTGGTGATCAGATTGAGGTCTTGGTCCTCCCACCTGTGACCTGAGGCCTCCATGATGGTTTTATCTGAAGCGATGATGCACAAAGCACCAAAGACCAAACCATTATCAACCAGCTTGTCTCGACCTAGATTGGACAGTGCTTCAATCTGTTGTACTTCCCAGGCTTCTACTGACGTTTCCACATGGCTCAGGATTTCTTGTCTTCAGTCCAAATTGCAAACACTGGAAATTCCTGAGGTGTCTGTAGCCCTTTTAAGAAGAGAAGGGTAGAACCTGTTGTGGAATATTTAGTTTCCTAACTCTGAAGCAGATGAACTTGCTTATGTGGGTGTGATACTGCCAGTTTCTGTGTAGGGGTCTGTTATACTAAGGACACCTTATCGTCTGCCTCTCTACCATATGATTTCTCCTTTGGGGATACCCTTCATTAAAGGAAGAAGGCTTTCCAGTAAGAGGCAGTGAAATGGTTGAATACCCACCTCGGGTATAAAGATTTAACGACCTGCCTGACCCTAGAGCACTCACTGTTCCTCCAGTCATGGATGTCCTGGTAGATGTGTGCCACCAGTGCATCTTTGGAACATGATTTCCTCCCCATGCCCCCAGGAAGCCTAACTGCCTTTCTGTAAAGTTAGATTCCCATGAATTAATTTACAACGATCATCTAGATGATTCAGTTTGGAATCCAGAAATTTGTTTCTATAGTTTCCAAGAACCCTATTCCCAGTATTGGGGAGAATAAGATACTTGACAGATTGGGGGAAAAGGTTTACACATTTGCTACCATGTCTTTCAAAATCATGACGTGCCAAACCCAAATTCTTACCTTTCAGCATCCTCTGCCAGAGAGCATGAGGGCTAAGGCACAGTGGATACAAGATGCGTATCTGAAACAGGTCATAAAGTGGAAGCATCTCCTATTTGCTTAGGTGGCCAAGCACTCCAGTAATGTAGCTATGGTGTTCTGGGTGCATCATGTAAGGCAGCAGCCACAGTGTCTGTTATCTGCTGACATGCCTATTTGAGGACTTGAGACCCTTCCAAACTACATGAAGATGGAGCTCCTTAATAGCAACCTTTGGATAAGGATATCCTCTTTGGACCCCCTACTGAAGGAATGTATAAGAGACTACAGGAGAAGGGTAGAGTCCTGCAATCTGTCAAACAGCTTTTTCAGGCTGAAGCTCATAAATTCAGGAACTACCAAATAAAATCTATTATAACCCAAGAAGACAAAAATAAGTTTGGTAAGGGGAGAAAAAAGGAAAAATTCTGAAAAGAGTAGCAAACAAAACCAGAGGGGGAGCCTCCGGGTACATCAGGGCCATGACTGCTGGTAACAGCAGCCTTGACTCAGCTGGGCTGCCTCCTCACTTACCCCTTCCTAAGTTCACCCTAACACTCTCCTCTTTCTTTTCCAAATGTCTCTTTAATAACATCAGATAGAGAGTTTGCAGGCATTTGTCTTTCTTTGTAAATAATAAACAAAACCATCACACATGACTTGTGGATCCTGAGCTTCCTACACTAAGGTTACAGGTTGGGCTGTCATGTTCCCAAGATGAAGAGGAATTTCTCTGTTCCATAAGCCAGTCATATATTAAATATACTGCCTTAAGAGAAATGCAGTCAAGTACCGTAGAGAAAGTCCCCTGTGGGGAAGCAGGACAAGGATTCTATTCAAGACCTATATCTGGTGCCAGGAAAGGAAGGCACATGGAGACCCATTTTTAACTTTGTCACTTAAGCAAGTTTTTCATTGTTCCGGAGTTCAAAGAGCTAACTCTACAAAGCCCGATACCATTAGTGCCATTGCAGGTGCTCATGGTTACTCCAGCCCTGAAAGATGCCTACCTTCACATCACAATATCCAAACACCACAGACTGCTTTAGATTTGCAGCAGGTTGGGAGCATTACTGAATTGCTTCCTTGACCTTTGACTTGTCTACTGCACCCCGGGTCTTTATCAAATGCCTGACTCAAGTAGTTGATATTTTCAGTACAAAGGGCATCCATATCTGCCCTTACCTGGATGACTGTCCCATCCAAGCAGAATCCATGGAGGGATTATGCATAGCTTTGGATTTCACCTTGAGCTGCTTCAGGGACCTGGTCTCACTGTCGGCCTGAAGACATCAAATCTGACCCCTTCAAGGAACCTTGCATTCCTTGGAGCATACCTAGACACAAACCTCCACAGGGCCTTCCTCCTAGAAAACAAGATCTGTGTACTTTGTACTTTCATAAAGTTATTCACCAGAAGTCAGTATTAGCAAGAGACTTTCATAAGGTTAGTACCTATCTACTAATTTAGCAGTCTGTTATCTCTTGGCTAATATTTACTCCTAGGGCTATAGTCCTTCTTTTCTAAGGAAAAACGTTCTGAGATGGCACAACCCAATGTTGCTTTATATTGCATGTATAGACATACCAGGAGTCAGGCATGCTACACTAAGAGGTAAAGCATCCATAGCTCTGAAAGTAGTACTGGATGGTTTGGGACACCTTTCTATAAAGCCCTACCAACTCAGTTTGTTTTCATCAAAGGCGTGTCATGCCTTCTCAACTTGGTTGACTTCTTTGAAAAGTTCACCAAAACAGTGGAAAAGGGCAAAATGGAGTGTACTACTTCCATTGACTTGGCCAAAGCATTTGACACAATACCCCACTTGGGCATTGAAGGCTGGGTGTAAAGCTCTGACACCCACTGAATAGCCAGCTAGTGCAAAGATAGGACCCACGATGTTAGGATAGGGAAGTCTACCTCCACAAAAAGGCCAGTTATTAGCCAAGTACCTCAATGTTTGGTGCTGGGGCTGCTCCTTTTTGGCATCTACTCCCTCTGAAGTCAAGGCCAGCATCAAAGGCCTATGCCTGACAAATCTGTAGACTACTGCAAACTAGGCTCAGTTGGAGAATCCCCCAAAGACACAAAATACCCTCCAAAAATGCCTAACACAGACCAATAACTTGTGACAGAGCCACTCTCTAAAACTCAGTGCCAAGAAATGCATAATAGTATCCCTTGGGAAGACTGCCACAACCCACCTGTCTTCTGTTTGCATCCACAAGTATGTACTGAGAAAGCCTTAAGTTGTATTCCCTACTTTAAATGTATTGCAGAGTATATCATTGTACCTGGCCCCATGGTGCAGAGGGATAAAGCCCTAACTGCTCCTCAGACCACCCATGTTTGACTAATGGAACATGCACTTTTAGGACCGGGGGGGGGGGGGAGTGAGTGACACAGGCTCGCGCACCCCAGGGAGGCAGCTTTGCTCTCCATCTGTGACAGACTTATCACCTGCAGCATGTGGCACCTAGCATAGTCACTCTACAAGTGGTGTGCCACTTGGCTGGGAGGCTGCTTATGAGTGGAAGCATGTATGCAGCTCCTGAGGCAGCTGTAGCGATGTTCATAGCCTACCAAGGTGGTGGGGATAGGATATACAGATTAGCCTGCTCTGTAACACCTGACTCTTGCCTCCACTGGGGGAAAAAAATGAGACCAAGGTCTCTCATTCCAGTGGAGGAATGAATGTGTTCACTGTGTGGAAAAGCCACTGGCAAACCAGCAGACCACAAAAAAAAAAAAAAAATCAAATGCTCTTAGCTTATTTCATGCATGCTAATGTCTTCTCCTTCCTGCCATAAATGTATGGTGGGATTATGGCTGACTGCTTAGGTTCAGAGTATATTATGTATGTAATCTAGGAGACCATTGAGAAGTAAGAAAGAAGTACAGCCATTTAAACTCTGGAAGAATTGCATGAGTTATGCTACCTGATGAAGTGCCATATTTTGTATGCCAGGGGTGAATGAGTAATTTTGAATATGTTCAAACTATTGCATTGCTTGGTGTGTAGAGGAAGCTGATTCCATAAGGAGATTCCCTGGATTAAGAATCTCACTAGCATGTTCTGTTTGTGTTGGTGAGGCTAAAGATATTTGGTGCTGGTGTTTGTGGTGCTATTTGATATTTGTTTAGGAAGATCAAGGAGATTAAGGTCTTTCACAGCTCAGAAGGCCAGGTAAAGGTAAAGATCTCACTACAAAGGAAGCAGTATGACACACTGTAGTGAGGGGGTGTTTAACCTATCAGTGTAATTTAGTGAGTTTAAGCATCTTGTCCAACTTGAACGGTATCAAAGATTTTTGACCAAGAACATTTCTGGTTTAGAGAGGTGCATGCTGAAGGATTTTCTGAATGACTTGACATGATGGTCAAAAAATAAGTTCATTGCTGATGGAATTACGCAGATCTTGGATTAATGAGTCAGTTTTAAGGGGGCGTCTTTGATATGGCATAAAGTGGCAAATTCCTGCTTGTCAGTTACCTGCACTTAAGTTTTTTTTTTTGCAGTAAACTTAAGCCCACAGTGGCCACCCTTATGTAGAGGAATCACTATTGCAATTCAGAAAGCCTCTGGTTGGTAACCAGTATGATCGAAGTTAAATAGGTTAAGCAAGTGTTGAACAAAGCTGTATTTGGTGCTTACCTGGAGAAAGCCAGGTGATTTGAATGGGCCCTTCAAAATGATGTTTTTGATCAAACTACCTATCTGTATCCAACAAAGCTCCTCATTAGCACTCTTCAAGAAAAATCTTGATGATTGGATGGGAGATAGGAAATTCACCCCGGGGATCACTTCTGTGCCTCTGCTTGACAGGGGCACAGGAAAATAATTTTCTTGGGTAGCAAAAGCTAGGGTACCGTTTGGCTATGCTTATATAGGCCCTAGGGCCAATAAACCTAGTACCTACCTGTGAACCTATAAAAAAGAGGTAGTAGAATTTGACTGTAAGAGTTAGATTACTAGGGGGAGTAACAAGTGGATAATGGAATGGACTTAAGGGTTAGATCAGTGGGATTGAAATTTGTTCTGAATTAGTCAAAGTGGATGTTTTGCAGTGACAGCAGGATCTGAGTAAGTGGAGCACTGCATATTAGTTCAGAACAGAGCTGAGTGTTATTTCTGTGATTCCTGATATAGCTGACAAAAGCTTTGTGCTTGTCTTTAGTGGAAGTGGTCATTTTTACTTCATGGGTAGTTTTAAATTGTTTATGTATTTTGAAGTGGAGGAAGATAATTTCTATAAGCCTTTTTGTTATACAGTTTATGTGGTATTTCTACCATGTAAGAGTGTATTTCTGAATGTTTAATTGTATTTTTGTTTGTGGTGTACAGAAACCGATACCTCAATGTAGCTGTTCAGATTGGAGTAGAATTTGGAGGCAAGTGCAGCATATTGGGTAAGGGATTTGCCTGGGCATGGTTGGGCACGTTGAAATTTGTCTAGGTTATCCAAGAATAATAGGAGGTGGGATTTGGAGTAGTCCCTAAAAGCCTTAGTGTTCATTGGAGAACTGATTTGAGGGATGATAATCTTGTGGTCAAACCTAACCAGAGAGGGTGTGTGGACATATTGGTGAAGACAAAATCAAAAAGATTTACCCCCTCTAGTGGGAAGGTGTGTGATCTGGTCTAGGGGGTTGGCATTTACAAAATTTAGGAAATGCTCTTTGAACTTATTGGTTGTATAGCTGCCACATTTGATGGAAGGGTAGCTGAATGCATCTAGATGCAGTGTAATGAGTTTGATAAACATTTCTTCCAAGTAGTTGAGGTGTAAGTCACTACTGGCAGAAGACATTGAAGGGAACCTATAATTAATGAGCATAAGGTGATTAATTTTAAGGGTGATCATGACCTCAAGGATCTCAAGGTTGGTGCCATGTGGGATTTGGCATGGAATGAGAGGGTATCATTGGAACCAAGTTTCAAGAGTGATACAAATATAAATGTGCTCAAAGGTCAGGAAGACCTCAAATTCAGGCATTTTCTCGTTTAAGATGCTGCAATTGAGCAGTGCTGTCTAGATGTATGCCAAACTAGAATTTGCAAAGTAGGTATGTCCATGAGATGGATTTCGCCAAAAAAGGCACTGTGGTGCTGCAAAAGTTTTAGCAAGTATGCAAAAACCACTGTGGGGAAGGTGCATTCCATTTCTGGCATAGAAAGTTGTCCTTTCAGCCATCTCCTCCCAACCAATAATTGTACCAGTTTGTTTTTGTGTTGTGGCCTTATTCCTAGCGATGGCAGAATACTGCGTTAACTAGTCTTTTCCCTGTCTCAGACATGTGTAAAGAGATCTATCATGTCGGTCTTCATACCCTCCTCCTCCCAAAGAGGAGTGCCTACGAATATTCATTCTCACATGGACAACCACAAGATCATGTTCATGCCTAGAGTGGAGTTATGGTCATATCACAAACTGGCACCTGAGAAGCAAGGTACTATAACGTGCTCCTTCTCCATCCTGGTGAGAGTAGATTATGTATGTCTGGCTATAGAGTCACTAATGACTATGACTTTGTTTGGGAGCTGCATGCTTTGTGGACTGTAGGCCATAAGCTTGCGGCACTAATTACCCTTCATATAGAGGTGGGCGGGGATGCAGATGTGGGTATAATATTGTGTCTTAAGTGGCTGAGGTTTGTTTGCATTGTGCTTATGTGACCTCAGCATACGAGTGCTGCACAGTGCAGGTAGAATGCTTACCAATAATTGTTAGAAGGTGAGAGGTTGGCTTCCCACTTGAGTAAGTATTTACACTTGTCACAAATGGTCTCGTATGTTTTTTTTACTAGGTGTCAAGGGTTATCATTAAGCGTGAGACGGTTGCAACACTGCATCAGTGTGTCAAGTGCAAGCAGGCTAGCCAAATAAGGAACTAAAACAATGTGAAACCCCGAGATGCAGGGCTAGGTGAAGGACTCAGTGACTCAAGTTTAGTAAATACAGTTATTACAGTAACTTTGGTCCCACCACTTAATTAGCAATGCTGTGCAGTCTGACATTTCAGTTAGTCAAATAATCAAAACCTGGCTGTTGACATAACAAAAATTCTGGTATAGCCCAAAAACTATAGGAACTTAAGTAGATAGTCAGCCAAACTGATAATGCAGGTAACCAGTCAGTAACTCGGATAGCAAAGATAACACAACTGTAAGAACTTGGATAATTCAGCTAGCAACAACAGCACAGAAACTACTGTGCAATATTGTCATCTAGATGTGTTTATCCATTTATCATAAAGCCCATCTGTTGTAGCAAGTAATGTTACAGTGACATCGAAAGGCTGCATAAGATGGAACAGAAAATTAAATGTGATGATGGTCATTTCATGATAAAAAGATTTTCTACACTGTTTAAACATTAACAATTTAGCATGCATTAAGAAAGTTTGAACATTATCTTAACTTACGTAACTAACCTCTTGTCTTGTACAAAAAAAATCTTTCAACAGTTTTCTGATGACTTCAATTGCTTTGAGAAACCTTGTGATGGGCAGACCGCCCCTGGAACAGCTAGCTGATGAAGTGGCTTGGGCCAACAAAAAGCCTGATGATACAGCAGGTAGTGCTGTGGAAAAGGCAGAAAATGAAACGCCACATTCTGAACTCTGAGCAGCTTGATGGGATCAACAGACTTCAGCTTCTGTCACAAGCAAGAGACCAGTTGTTCCAAACAAAATGTGATGGATCATGTGCCAAAGAAAATTCATAGTACAGGTGGAGTTATTTCTGTTCTTTAAAAAAAATAAATATATATATATTTGTTCACATGTGCACCAGAAAATACTGGTTGAACATGAATGTAAAGAGACCAATACAAGTGGCAGCAGTGAAAGAGCTTAGTGCATCATTGCTTTTTGGAGAAGTGCTGTATGCCACTTGAATATTGTGATGACTTTTGTATGTAAGTGGTCAGCAGAAAACTGTTAAACTCAAGACTTCTAAACTATGAGGCTGCAGCTGTGCTGTTACAGAAGTAATGAAGCATTTTGTTAAATTACCGAAATAAAGTTGCATAATAATGACACAAAGTGAAGAGCTTTACTTCGTATGTTATAAACAGTCTAAGACTATTGTAAATGATCTATGACATTCACGGTAAGCAGTGCTTTCCACCAAAATGTAAAGTCTGTCAGCATTTGCTACATTTCCTACGTTGAGCATCAGATACTCATGAGACACACAAGCTGATATGTAGTGTTTAGGCTAGAAGCACTCTAGCAGGGTTTGACATTCAACAAATTAGTGATTTTATAATCCTGTGGTAAAAACAGTAAACAGATATTTGGGCTGCAGCTGATGTGATCTCCTGTTTAATAAGATGGATAACAGAAGAGAGAGGCATACGGATGTCTAATACCAAAAGAGAAAAAATATCATGACTTTGGATGCTCTCTCTAGTGGATAATATGATATTTTGTTTCTTGATATCCCCAGTTTGACAACATTTCTTTCCTGGATTTTGAAGGTGCATGCCCGCCTTCTTTTGATGCACACTACAGCGTTTGTTGTACTAAGAGTGTGCATCTAACCTTTCTGGCTAGTAGAGCATAAGCTTAGCCCCTTGCCCTTTGCTACTGTTATTTGCTGACATGTGCTTGGTTTATATCTCAATTAAAAAGTTTGCCATGGAAGATCCCACATTAGCCCAGCTCTGTGGTATAGGACGATGAAGCCCTAACTGTGACCTTAGTGACTATAGTTTGATTAGAGGCTTGGGACTGAAGGAGACAGGCAGGCATTGATGGGAGTGAGCAACTTACACCCACTGGCTTGCTTGTCATGGAAGTGGGATTTGGTGGTCCTTGTCAGCCAGTCTGTAGTCAGATACCAAGCCCTGTAGGATATTGATATGTAGGTTTGGTGATTGTTAGCCAGTGATGATAGCCCTCATGATGTGTGTGGGAGAATGTGCACACAAGGGAGAAGGAATAAGATGCCCCATGCTGATGTGGGTGCCCATGTTAACCATCAGGAGTTAGGTTAAGGCCAGAACGGAAACACCCCTCATGACTGTTTGTATGATGGCTGCACCACTGATTACTCTCATTCCTGGGATAGGGGAATGAATGGACTTATAAACTTAATAAAACAAAGATAGCGAAATGCGTGATAGCCACAATAAAGGCACAAATACGTTTAGCGCTTTCTTCCACTTTTAATTACAATGTGAACTTCTTCAGAAAAGACACGAGCCCTCTCCAACTCGAGTCTTTTATAAAACAAATACAGGATGTGATATCATAATTGATGTAATTAATTCTTATTAATTATTCAATCATAACAAACTTTCTCTTAAATAAAACATTCTAGGTAGTATTAATGTTAGTAAGCAGTTTTCTTAAAACTTTTCTTATAAGAAACAAATCTTATGACTTTAATGTTTGATGTTCCACATATACTGTCACTTTAGAATCAAATTTAATGTAATATCGCCATAGCGATTTGCATTTTCTGTGTGTATTATGTGCACTCTTAAGCAAATGCACTTCCGTCCTTGAGTGCACTCTGAGCCAAATAATAAACATACAATTAAAATACTCTCATAAATACACACACAAAGAAGTCAATTTACCAAAACATTTACATCCACACACACAGGAGAATCCCACAAACTGTGTGCGCGTGTGCCCACCAATACACACACACACACAAACACTCACACACACACACACACACTCACACACACACACTCACACACACACACACACACTCACACACACACACACTCACACACACACTCACACTCACACACACACTCACACACACTCACACACACACACACACACACACACTCACACACACACACACACTCACACACACACACTCACACTCACACACTCACACTCACACTCACACACACACACACACACACACACACATATATACATGCTTGTGTACACATGTCCACACACACACACACACACACACACACACACACACACACACGCGCGCGCACACACATGCACACACACCTACACACTTGCACACTCCCATGGCACGTGTTGCGAATGCTGGATAAGTGTCACTAGTGACCCTATCATTCTTGTCACATGAAGATACATCTAAACTGCATAAATCATCTGATAATCTAGTCAAACTACAAATCGTTTGTCTAATGTACATCATGTGTACAAAAAACTTATACTAAAATGTATGTTTGGAACATAAAATTAATAGAACAAAGTAAAATATATCTCTACACTTGTACTTTGTACTTTAAAAATGATGAAATACTATCATAGTAACTTACAAGAATGGTTTTAACATTACCTATATACTAAAAAACATTTCATATTTATAACCTCATTCAGACCTGGTGGAGAATCTGCTCCTAAGATTAACTGCCACAATGTTTCTTTTTGCTCTAATTTGTTGAGATCTCCCACAAAAAGTCCCTTTTCAACATAATCCAAGACAAAAAACTCAAACTTTTTAAATTCACTACAGACAAGAGCACAAATCAAGATGGGTTCCATCCCAAAGAATAACTTTTCTGGGTGCGGATCTAGACACAACCACCCAAATGGCCTTTCTCACGGAAGAAAAACAAAAGCAGCTACCAGTTTACTTCCAGAATCTGACAAGACAAACTCAGCTGTCTGCAAGGAAAATCCTGCAGGCCCTGGGTTACATGGCATCTTGCATTCTTCTGATTCCGTAAGCAAGACTGCATATGAGAAAATTACAATGGTACCTAAGAAGTTTATGGACACAGCACAGTCACAGCTTAGAAACTTTGATCCCACTCATTCCTTGCCTTCAAAAGGAATTTCTGTGGTGGGCTCAAGCCTGCCAGTCGAACAGTGGGTTGCCCTTCAGCAAGCCAAGAGCCAGCCAAACCATCACCACGGACGCTTCAGACCAAGGTTGGGGAGCACACATGGAGGGCAGATGTATCAAAGGGCTATGGTCACAAAGAGAGCTGCGCATGCACATAAACCAAAAGGAAATGCTGGCAGTGATACACGCAATCGAGGCCTTCAAACCTTTCCTTCAGCAAGGCCACCTGCTCATAAGGACAGACAACACCACAGTTATGTGGTACATAAACAAGCAAGGAGGCACCCATTCCTACCCTCTTTGCAGACTGACAATGAATCTATGGGAACTTGCTTTGAACCTCAACATACAGCTACAGTCCCAGTTCATGCCAGGGAAAGACAATACACTGGCAGACAGCTTAAGCAGAACTACCATGGATGCACACGAATGGATGCTGCACCCAGACATCTTCTTACTCATCACACAATCCTGGGGAAGGCCGGAAATAGATCTGTTCGCTTCCCCCCTCAATCATCAACTGAAGAAATTCTGCTCAAAGACATACCACCCACAAGCATGGAAAGTGGACGCTCTCTCTTTCAGCTGGAAAGCTCTAACAGTGTATGCTTTCCCACCTCTCCCATTAATGACCAAGGTACTACTGAAGATCAGGACAGAGCAGCCCAGAGTAATTCTGATAGCTCCAAACTGGCCAAGACAGCACTGGTACCCACTGTTAAAGAGCATGTCACAGACGAAACCATGGCCTCTCCCCCTATGGCCACTCCTACTGACGCAGCACAATTTCAGGACTCTGCACTCACTCCTACTGACGCAGCACAATTTCAGGACTCTGCACTCCAACCTGAAAACCTTGCAGCTAACTGCCTGGAGAATACCATGACTCCTCCTCAGGATAACCTATCCCAGAGAGTGAAGGCTATTATTATGGAAGCTTGCCGGCCTTCCACAAGGAAGGCATATTCAGCTAAATGGAAAAGATTCCACACCTGGAACACAGCAAAGGGCCTAGATGTGACAGTGATGAACATGGCACATATACTGGAATATTTGGCAGAATTGTTCCACAATGGCCTGTCTTACTCTTCCATTAAGATGCATGCCTCAGCAATCTCAGCAGAATACAATGTTAATCCACCTGTCTTCTCTCATCCTCTCCTAAGACAATTTCTAAGAGGAATCAAAAACATTAATCCTCCAAGGAAACCACCTCTACCTACATGGGACCTGAATTTCGTGTTGGAAAAACTAACACTTCCTCCCTTTGAACCAGCAGCATCGGCAGATCTACAGTTTTTGTCTTGGAAAACTGCCTTCCTTCTGGCCATAACCTCAGCAAGAAGAGTGTCTGAGCTACAAGCTTTAATTGGCAGTGCAATCATTTCTTGTCTTTCATCAGGACAGAGTTTCTTTGAGGACCAATCCTACATTCATGCCAAAGGTGGCATCCAGGGTATCTTTGAACCAAGCTGTTCACTTGCCTACTTTCTTCCCACAACCACAAAATAAAGGGGAGAGACTTCTGCACACCCTGGACATACACAGACAACTGCACTACTACTTGGACAGAGCTAAAAGTTACAGAAAGACTGACCAGTTGTTTGTAGCATATGCTGCTGGGGTACAAGGAAAAGCAATTTCCAAACAGACAATTTCAAAATGGATAGGAAATTGCATTTGTTTTTGTTACTCCTTTCATGGAAAAACTGTGCCAGCTAACATTAGACCTCATTCCACGAGAGCCACAGCCATCACCACAGCCTTCCTAAGAGGGGTGGCTACCAAAGACATTTTAGAAGCTGCTACATGGAGCTCCGTGCATACATTTTCCAAGCATTACAATTTACCTTTATACTCCAGATCCAGAGCAGGTTTTGCTACGGCAGTCCTGCAGGGTATCTTAACTACACCATCTTTTACTTAGTACCTCCACCCCCAGATTGGCTATGGTATTCTACCCATATGTGATGACTGCAGATGCATCCTTGAAGGACATAGTACAGTTTTGTACCTACCATAAATGTAGATGTCCGATAGGTATGCATCTGCAGTCAGGTTTACCCTCCCTCCTTCCCCTCTGTGGTATTCCTAGGGTGCTTACCCCTCTGTTAGCTACCTGGGGGAATCTATTATGGTGTATTTGTTTGTATATACATGTATATATTTTTTGCAAATGTTTGGAATTTTATTGCATTTATCCAAATTTAGCCTTCATAGAGGGCACCTTGCATCTGGGGCAAGAAAAACTGAGGAAGATGGCGTCGGCTGATGCTTTTATACCCCAGACGCTCTGACGTCGGGGAAAGTGCGACATCAGCCGAGGCCAGACCCAGACTTTGGAATCCGGCCGACCGAAGGGCTGCCTGAGGCAGGACAACCCATATGTGATGACTGCAGATGCATACCTATCGGACATCTACATTTATGGTAGGTACAAAACTGTACTTTTCATCGGCTTAGTCCGTTGTTTCAGTTTTTAAGTTGGGAATGAATGGACTTGTGACACTGGCTCAGAAATTGGTAGGCATAGGGATCTGAAAAATGATCTTAAAAAGTTGACATTTGATGCTATAGTGTTCTTGCAGTTGCCAGATAATGAGCCAGGACATGCAGTGGCACGGCCTCTATTGCTTGGGTTGGGAGATATAATGAAACTTAAGTGTCAGAGCTTTAGCCCTGTCATCTGAAGACAAAGAAGGGAGAAGGATAAACTATGCCCCAGTTCTGTATAGATGGCAGCTTTTCATGGTGGCCAACATAGGCAGGAGCATCCCTCATGAGATCCACCACTGATGCAGATTCAACATGAGAAAGTAAACAAGTCAGAAGCTGAACATCAGTTGCACCTCATTCCTGCTGTGTCCAGGAGAAGCATTGATGAACCCCAAGTCAATCTCAGATGAACATCAACAGGTCTCTGAAAAGTGCATCCTGGGCAATCGCCTGGAGAGATTGGGTGTGCCAGGTTTGCAGCTGAGTTTCCCAGTCAGCTCTTGCTTTCTTTAATGGAATGGCCCTTTGAACCTTCTGATGTAGGCTTAGTGATGGTAGCAAGGGCAAGATAGCCACCACCCAGGTGGACAGTAGTCTCTCCTTTGATAGTTACATCACCACAGTAGTCAGGAAGTCCTTCTACCTGGCACACCTCATCATAAAAGGGTCCTCATCCAGGAAAAAGAGGTCATTGTTCCACTCTACTCGGCACTCATTAGACCTACAACGCCCCTTTTGGAATGTACCTCACAACACATCTGCAGCAGCTGGAAAGGCCACAGAAGTACCTCACAAAGAGGATTACTGGCCTCAAACAAATGCCCTACACTGACCGCCTCAAAAACTCCAGCTTTACTCCGTAGCATATTGCCTACCCCGAGGTGATCTCTGCCTAACATATAAAGCTATGTCAAACTCAGAGCTGTTGGACATGCTACACTTAAAGAAATCCCAATCCCTCCGAGCTACATGCTCTAGGGACCTAAACCTTGTCATCACAATAAACAGGACACGCTGGAGGGATAGATTCCTGTCACAGAGACTTCCTGTACTCTGGAACAAGCTACCCATCTATGTCAAGCAAAGTTCTTCATTAGCACTCCAAGAAAAATCTTGATGAGTGGATGGGAAATAAGAAGTACACCCCGGGGATCACTTCTGTGTCTCTGCTCAACAGTGGCACAAGAAAATAACTTTCTTGGGTGGCATAAGCTATGGAACCTTGCTGGCTAGGCTTACATAGGCCCTTGGGCCGATAGCCTAGTACTTGCCTATGAACCCCCAAGAGTTCAGCTTAACTTGCTAGTCAGGATTGAGAAGACTGTAAGAATTATTTCACACCTGTAGAACCAATGGGGCAGTTCTAGATCAGATTTTCATCATCTGACATCTGGGATACTGTCTTACATGGTACAGTAACACACACTGTGGGAATCTGGTCTGAGGCTTGGTTTCTCCATATCAAGCTCGGCTTTGAAGACTGGCTTCTTGGGCTTCAAGGTCCTGTCAGCTGTCGCCCAAAAATAGGTGTTCACCCATTACATGCTGAACACCTACTTCATATAGTAAGCAATACCTGCCTAAGTCTGGAATCAGATGTCATGACTGAAATCACTATTGCAGTATTCTTGACGTGGGTTGTCACTGCTGAAGTCCGGCTGGGGTACCAGAGCTTTACCTTCATTAAGCCATATGTCTGACACATGACTTTAAATCGTATGCATTGAGGTATACAGACATAATACAAGCATGGATCCTCAGACTATCTCCAACACCAGCCCAAACAAAGGTTGTGCATCCATTGAACTGCTCGTTGTTTGATTGTTGGTGCCTTTGTTTCATTTGTTATCCAGATAAGTACTCATTTGGGGAACCTTTGTTTTTATCTTACAATATTTTGTTGAAAGTTATAGATGTCATCTAGAAGGGATGAGTGCAAGTGCAGTAGGCAGATTCCATACAAGGACTTGCATACCAAGTGTCTTTTTTGCCTACACCTGGAACATGATCAGAAGTCTTGCTCAATCTGTGGATCATTCATTCCTAATACCCTTAGGTCGAGGCTTTCTACTCTATCGAGTCCCAAGATCTCAAACACTTGGCACAGTCCAAGATGGCCGGCTACACATCCTCTGATATCCTCCTGTCACTAAAGAAGCCTCAAATTGATCAGCAGTCCAACATTTCTGACTCCAGCGTACAAGCTGAGGTTACAGAAGCCAGGGTATGTCAAGCTACTACTCAATTGCCCACTACCAAGAGACTGGTGTGGATCCTGAGGCCTTGCAGACTGCCGATATGTCCAAGGAACCATGTCTCGTACTAAGTATGTGGCCTCTCCCTCAGCAGCAAGGCAAAAGGAGTGGGTAGCTTTATCACAAGGATTGTTTAAAGCTGTTATGTCTTTGAAACCTCCTTCCTTTGAACCGCCACAACCACAGTCTACTCAAAACCCTACCCTGGTTTCCTCTTCTGATCAGGAACAAGACTTCAACTCTAACCATTCTGTGGACTATTCCTATCAGCTGCATTCTCTGGGGCAACTCTCTTTTGATGAAGAGGACTCTGTCACTGGATTCCCCTGTTGAGACAGCTTCCTTTGGGAAGACTGTACAGAACATGAAGAAACATTTTGAATGGCAATCCACACACATCTTATGCTCAGAAGAGGTAGTGCAGCTTCTTGGAGATGGGTATCCCTGCCCCTTATCCAGTCCCTCCCTGTCCTTGAGGCTTTCCAGGACACTTCAGTCCACCTCTTCTGCACCTTATTCTCGGTCGTCAACTCCTTAGAAACCAGATGGGTTTTATAAGGTGCCCAATGGCCTAAAATTTTTATACAGGAACCCAGTGGCAGAACCCTCTGCAGTATCTCTCTCTCTCTTCAGATAAGTCTTTTAAGCTTTTGCCCAGTGCTAGTGCCCTACCTAATGACAAAGATAGTAGGGTTATGGATAGATGGATAAGGAAGGTCCTCTCTCAAAAATACTAGAAAAAACTATCCATGCACAAATCATGCAACATCTAAACCTGAACAAACTTCTCTACCACACCCAACATGGCTTCCGCCCCGGCCACAGTACCATCACTGCCCTCCTTTCCTTTCTAGAGTCAATCAACCTAGCACGTGATAATGGCAAATATGTATCATCATTATTTTTAGACCTTTCAAAAGCATTCAACACCATCTCCCACTCCACACTCCTATCCCAGCTCTTATCCTTGCATCTCTCTCCCTCCACCCTTGCCTGGTTCACAAGCTATCTATCCAATCGCCAACAAGCCATCCAGTGGAAAGAATCTACCTCTCCTTTCTTACCTACACCCACCGGGGTCCCTCAAGGTTCAGTACTAGATCCTCTGCTCTTAAACATATTTATCAACAACTTCCACCTCTCCATCCCTGAAGCCTCCATCATCCAATATGCAGACAACTCCAACATCATCTCCTCAGCCTCCTCCCCCCTCTGAACTGCTACTAAAAACCCAACTTGCCTTTTCCAAAATCAGAATCCTGGAAGAAAGCCATCACCTTGCCCTAAATGCTACAAAAACAAAGCTAATGAGCTTTACCCCAACTAGAAACTCCACTTTAGACAGAAACCTGTTCTGCATTACAAGCCCAAATAAAACTCAATTAGAAATAGTCCCGTCCACCAAACCACTAGGCATTATTAACGAAACCCTAAAGTTTGACTCCCACATATATTCTGCTATCAAGAAAACCCATCAAAAAAATTGGTGTCCTATACAGGCACAACCGCTATCTCAGCCCCTCCACCCGACAAACACTTGCAACTACCTTCCTCCTCCCATCTCTCATGTACTGCACGCTCCCCTATTTACCAACTAGGCCTGCGCTCCAAACTGGAATCCTGCTACCACAAAATTGGCAGATTCACTACCATCTCCATACGTTCATCTCATCTCTGCCACTCATTCTCAAATGGCTAGAACTCCCCAACTACCTTAGATATTTGCAACTTACCACTACCCACATGCCCATCTTCAAACCATCTGACTGTCTATCCCTGGGCACATCCCTAATGCCCTGCAATGCCTCCCGCTTCCTAAGATCCGTGAACCAAAATCTGCTTCAAGTACACAAAACCCTCTCATCCCCCAAGCCAACTGTTACTAGCCTGCACAATAGCTAAACTTTCACCTACACAACATGCCTAACCATAATAACTTCAAAACCCACCTCTTCTCACACCTATCCTCCAAATGGGAATGTCCCTCTCATGCACCTATCTAAAGCACCTCCTTCAATTTTGTTTTCTATCCTTTTACTCCCTTTTTTCTTTTTTATAAAAGAATCGCTACATACATGACTACCTAATGAGCATTTTCTTTGCAGTCTGGTTTAATTGTGATTAATATGATTTCCTATTCTACTGATGCTACCGAATATTTTGGACTGAATATTGTCTATTAATGGTAATGTAATGTAAACTTAGTATATGTGAAAGTAATGTAATGTAATTTTCTTGTGGAGCTTTTCTCCCTGGGCCTCTACTGAAAACGGGCCAACAAATGCAAATAAATAAAATAAATTTTACACCCCTGAGACCCTTGCCTTTAGGGCAGTTAATTACCATACTCTTGTTTTTTGTTGCTCTGCTACGTACAAAACCCTGACCTGTACGTAGCAGAGCGGCAAAAAAAATTTCAGCCTGCTTGGACTCTTCTCTGTGCTTTGTGGTGTTCCTTTTTAGTTTTGGTAGAGTTTTACACCTAGCCTGGTTACAGTTGCCGCTTGTTTTGTAATTACCGTACTCAAATGACTACTTGATGTCTGTCCTGCATTGCTTAAAGTTATAATGGACCCTCCTACAGTAGAGTGTAAGCATCAAATGAAGCATACTAACACAGGCATCTGAAATTGCCAGACACAGCATTAAGTGCAGTTATGAAGCTGTGGATGCTTTTTGTAGGGCAGCTGCCACTGAATCTGTTACTCACAATTATGCATAGCTTCATAGTCAGCCTATACCTGATAATTTCAAATCTAAAATCCTAGAGTCTCCCTTGGACAAAGACTTATTGTTTGGTCCTCAGGTGGTCAGCCAAGACCAAGAAAGACTGAAGACAGATGCTACCCCCCTCGGTTCCCAGATATCACAGGAACTACCCACCTAAATCAATTTTCTTCATTAGAACAAATCAGGAGTGGCTGTGGTGGTGCAGCAGTTAGCGTTGCCACCTCACAGCAAGAGGTTCTCTGGTTTGATCCTCGGGGGTGCCTTCTGTGCGGAGTCTGCATGTCCTTCCTGTGGTCGCGTGGGTTTCCTCTGGGTGCTCCGGTTTCCTCCCACATCCCAAAGCCATGCTGTATGTGGATTGGACACTCTAAATTGGCCCTAGGTGTGCATGTGTGTGCCTTCTGTGGAAAGTTGGGCACCGGGCTGGCAACTCGACACCGTAAAACTCCACTGCCAATCATGAGTAGACAAGTGATCTGCTGTGGTGACCCTTAACCGGGAAAAGCCGAAAGAAGAACGAATCCTAGGACAGCTCAGAAACAAAGGAAACCCTCCCTAAGTAAAGGTACTCTTTTTTTAAAAAAAGAAAACATAGTGAAGCTTCAGCAGGGAGGCCTCCCTTTGGAAGCTAAAACCTGTGACTACCTCTTCAGCACCCCTCCCCTGCCCTCAGTCCCATTACCTGTCTTTCTGAAAGACTGTTGCTTTCCCTGGCCAGGTGGGAAGCTATTATCACAGACTAGTGGGTTCTCTCCATCATCAAGGGCAGTTATGCCATGTTTTTGGAAAATATTCCCCCTCTGAAAGGCATGCTATAACCTCCAGAAAGCCAAGTATCTCTTCTGGCCCTATTAATCATGTCCTCTTGAATCAGGGCACCATCAATCAAGTCCCAAAGGACTTCATGGGAAAAGGGTTTTACTCCAGGATTTTTCTCATCCCAAGGAAAAGAAGACAGTGGAGAACTATCTTAGATATGTCTCTCCTAAACACTTACTTAAAGGGTAATGCTTTATGTTCACAAACGTCTACCTTTCATACTCCCCCAGACTTTGTGTCACTAGATCTGAAGGGTGCTTACTTACACATACCCATTCATCCTTCTTGCAGGAGATTCTGCAGTTTTTTCTCTGGCTCCTCACATTTTCAGTTTACTGCTCTGCCTTTTGGTCTTTTCACAGCTCCAAGAGTACAAAGTATCTAGCTCCAGTAGTACCTTTTTGTCTTACTCAGGGAATTCATGTTTTCTCCTACATGGATGACCTACTGATCCAGGTTCTTTCTACGGAAGTCTACACTTCACCCTCCATCTTCTGACAGGTCTGGGTTTACTATAAGCTACAAAAACTCCCACATGGTCCCTACACAGAACCTGTTTTTTCTGGTGTGCAGAATGGAAACAGAAAATGCTTGGCTTCCTTCTTCAGGAGAAAATTCAAAGTCTGTCCAATTATTTCTAAAATCTCTCCTCTGCAACCCATTGCTCATCAAAGGAGGTGCTAAGGACTTTGGGATTCATGGCAGCCACTATCCGTATTCTCTCCCTGGCCAGATTTTACATGAAAATCCAGTGGTACTTATACGTACAAGCAGTGTCACCACTTGAGCACCCTGACTCACTTCCTCTCTTGTTTCAGAAAGAGCTACTTTGGTGGAAGGGACAGGTCATCCTCAACCCATGACTGTCATTTGCACCAGCTTCTCCTGTTCAGCAGGTTCACACAGACACTTCAGACTAGGTGTGGGGTGGGCATGGACACGATCACACAGTATAGGAGAAACGGCAACCTCAATTCCTGAAGGAAGGTATCAGTCTGAAGGAAATGAGGGCTCTGCTGCAAGCCCTTCAGATTTTCACCCACCTTTGGCAACCCAGGCCACTCCTAGTGTACAGAGACAACATCACAGTCATATGGTACATAAATAGGGAAGCACCAGGTACCAACTGTGCAGGTTAACACGGGAGGTATGAAACTTGACAGCCCAAAGCAACATCACCTTCACAGCCACATAACATATATCCCTTCTCTGGGCAGCATGCTAGCAGACTTCCTGAAGGATCCCCATGAATGGACTGTGAAAAAACAGGTTTTCAGACTATCACCCTTCAGTGTGGCAACTCTTAAGAGAAACCTCTTTGTGTCACCAACCAACCATCTGCTCCCCCAGTTCTGCACCAGGGACCCATGTCCCACAGCCTGGAGGACGTATGTATTTTCTTTCGAGTGGACAGGGAAGTTCTCTATGCTTTTCCTCATCTGCTTCTTGTTCCAAAACATTCTTCTCAAGGCACAAAAGGAAGCACCCTGACTCATTTTACTGGCACTATTTTCCTGAGGCAGCATTAGCTTCCCCTGCTGTTTGACCCGACAGAAGGAAATTACAGGAGAATTCCTCTTCAACCAGACCTGATAACTCAGCAGAAAGGATTGCTGCTCCACATAAATCTTCCATTTCTCAACCCGACCCTATGGATGATGGGATATTAATTCCCCAAAGACGCCTCTCCTCTGAAGAGGTTGTTCAAGTCCTACAAGAGGCCAGGAGGCCCACTACTAGAACATTTTACACTGCTAAGTGGAAAAGGTTTTCCAACTGATGTTGCAGACATAGTCATGTCCCACTCTTATCACAAGTTCCTGCTGTACTGCAGTGGTCTGTGAACTTCAGTCAGGTTTGGCCTACTCTTCTATAAATGCTCACCTGTCTGCTGTCAATGGCTGCTGTCCTATTAGCCCTCCACTTTTGGCAAGGGAAGAGTTCAAGCTTTTCTTCAGCGGAGTCTTGTATCTTAACCCACCAAGGAAACCCATCTCTTCCCCTTGTGGTCTTTAGTTTGTGCTAAAGTTTATACTGAATCTTTCTGAATGAACAGATGTAATGGGATCCTATCTCGCCTACATTCATAACTGATGGGTTCGGAGCTGATCCCTCGGCTCCGACTCGGCCACTATATAGTAGAACAAAGTCTCTAATTGGCTGGGCTATCCCTTATCCCAGAATGCACCACGCCTGCTTCCCAGATCTCATTTGCCGCTTTTCAAGCTAGACGTGGTCTCGACTTGGCTGGAGCTAAGTAGTGTTTTGATTACTTTTTTTTGGTCTTTTGACCTAGGGGTTTCTTCACAAATTTAACAAACAGCTGTTTTAACAGCTTTGTGTGTGTGTAAACTGTTTTTGGTGTGATTGGTATTTTTTTCTCTTTACCGGGCAAGGCCCGTTTAAGTTAGAGGGCCCTTGCCCTTATTGTGTGTGTGGTGCTGATTTGTTTTACTGTACGTTTCTACATTAAACATTAATACGTTAATTAGAGGGCTTCTGCCCGTTTTTTTGTGTACTGTGTCTCGGGCCAGTCCAGTTTGAGTCAAGGGGCTCGTGCCCTACTTAAGGTGTTTTCGTTGTGGTAAAACAGTGGTGTGACAGAATGTCTAAAGAACAGAAGTCTGGGTTTAAAAAGTGCACCAAGTGTAATTATAAAATGTCCATTACCGATAGCCATGCTGTATGTGTTTATTGTTTAGGACCGAAACATTTGCAGGAAACGTAGTGTGTGTCATGCTTTTTCCTCCAGGGTCCTTCAAGAACGTAAAAATAAATTGATCCTTAAGGGCCTTATTAAGCCTTCTTTTGAGGAAGCTTTGGCTTCTTCTCCAGCTTCTAAAAAGAAGAGGGCGTTGGCTCCGACCAGTCCGTCGGAACCGACGTCCAAGAAGCATAGGTTGACCTCTTCTTCCTCGGCTCCAGTGGCTTCGGAGCCTCGGGGGGGGGGTCTGCCTCGATACCTCTTTCCTCTGCTCCATTGGTGTCGGAGCTGCAGGTTGGGGGTTCGAGAGGCGAATCACCTGCTTCGGCTGCTTTGGTCTCGGAGCCGTTGGAGGTGTGCAGCTCAGAGACTCCTCCCTCGGCCCCGAAGTCTCCTTCGGCGCCGATGCTGGTTCATACGGTTCCGGATCCGGTGCCGATGGTGTTGGAGCCATTTCGGAGCCGGTCCCCGAGTCTATCGGAGCAGAGAGAAAAGTAGTCTCGGCCCCCATCTATTTCCTCTAAATCCTCCAGGTTGTCGGATTCAGATTTGGACAGAGTTAT